>NW_027053309.1:0-39000 GCF_011386835.1 Chrysemys picta bellii
CGCCAATCGGCCCCGAGTGTAGTTATAGCCCCTTTAGGCAGGAAGGCAAGAGGGAGATTCAGTGTCTGCAGCGGTAGGGGGCTTCCACAGAAATTTTATTATAGATACTGGGGCAGCAATTAGCATTATCCATGTTAAGGATCTTAGATCCTCTTCTCTGTCATCAGGGTGTACAAAAACACTTGCAACTTTTGCAAGAATCAGGTTGTTACCACCCTTCCTATACTCATTGAAGTTCAGATAGGTCACCTAAGAAAGGTTCAGACCTTTGTACTGATGAAATTAGCAGACCCAGGGAATTGCCTATTGGGAACTGATTTCCTATACAAATAAGGATGTGTTCTTGATTTGGTTAACCAATTGTTGTGTCTTACTGTAGAACAGGCAAAGGATGACTCAACAGTGCTCATACCTGAGTGTGGCATGGTATCTCCAGTGGAGGAGACTGAACCTGAGGGGTATGATTTAACCAAAATAGTGGCTAATCATGCAGACCAACCAGAGTTACAGGTGTTACTTCGCAAACATGCAGATGATTTTGTTAAATACAAGCATGATTGTGGATGTATGGCTGTCACTATTGTTGTAAAAGGAGGAGATATATCAACCCAAAGACAATATCTTTACCGAGAACTGGCAAACCCATATATGGAAAAGACTATCAAGTCTTTACTGACACAGGGAGTACTACGTAGATGTACTTCCACTGCCAATTCCCCTATTTGGCCTGTAAAGAAACCAAATGGTTCTTGGCATCTCACAATTGATTACAGATGCCTGAATCAGGCCACGACCACTTGTACCCCTACAGTGGCCAAGATGCAAAATTTAATCAAGTCCTTTGATCCAGAGGCTAAGTAGTTTACTGTCCTTGACATCAGTAACCGCTTTTGGACATTATCATTGGCCCACATTGTACAGTACCATTTTGCATTTAGTTTCCAGGGAGTCCAATATTCCTGGACACATTTACCCCAGGGGTATAAATCTGGACATGACTTATGAGGAGAGGCTGAGGGAACTGGGGTTATTTAGTCTGCAGAAGAGAAGAGTGATGGGGGATTTGATAGCAGCCTTCAACTGCCTGAAGGGGGGTTCCAAAGAGGATGGAGCTCAGCTGTTCTCAGTGGTGGTAGATGATAGAACAAGGAGCAATGGTCTCAAGTTGCAGTGGGGAGGTTTAGGTTGGATATTAGGAAACACTATTTCACTAGGAGTGTGGTGAAGCACTGGAATGGGTTACCTAGGGAGGTGGTGGAATCTCCATCCTTAGAGGTTTTTAAGGCCCAGCTTGACAAAGCCCTGGCTGGGATGATTTAGTTGGTGTTGGTTTTGCTTTGAGCAGGGGGTTGAACTAGATGACTCCTGAGGCCTCTTCCAACCCTAATCTTCTATGATTGCTCTACAGTACTTGTATGATGTGAACTGAAAAATACTATTTTTTTTGTTTATCATTTTTACGGTGCAAATATTTATAATCAAAAATAACATACTTTCTGATTTCAGTTACAACACAGAATACAATATATATGAAAATGTAGAAAAACATCCAAAATATTTAATACATTTCAATTGGTATTCTATTGTTTAACAGTATCAGAGGGGTAGCCGTGTTAGTCTGGATCTGTAGAAGCGACAAAGGGTCCTGTGGCACCTTATAGACTAACAGAGGTATTCGGGGTTTTTTGTTTTTTTTCCCCACTGCTTGCATTCGAAAAAGTGGGTATTCACCCATGAAAGCTTATGTTTCAATACCTCTGTTAGTCTATAAGGTATCACAGGACCCTTTGTCGCTTCTATTGTTTAACAGTGCAATTAAAAATGCGATTCATTGTGATTAATATTTAAGTTAATCACGTGAGTTACCTGCGATAACAGCCCTAGTCTATAGTTTTTAGTCTCAGTTTCTAGTCAGCGCTATTGGCCTTCTCCATATGGAAACCTTTTCAAAGGGTCTAAAATGCTTGGGAATCTTTCCTTTCCCCAATATTTGTCAGGCCCTGCTGCACCTCTGGCTTCGAGCCCGCAAATGGGCCCCAATACGTTAGGACAGGATGTCCTGCCAGCATTTCCAGCCCCACCAGAAGCAAGAAGCCACCCAGACTCTGAGAATAAAGCCAAGCAAAAAGAGTTTCAATAACTCACCCAAGGATAGCACAGTGAAGAGCTAGAAAGAAAGAACTGAAGACTCTCTTCTACATTCTCTTGCTAAAATCTTCCCAGTTTCTCTTGGATGCGGTGTCATGTTTTACTTTTTGAGTAATTAAACTGCTGTTATATTATCTCCCAAGGTGGCTGCATGTTAGTGGTTGGTAAAGGGATCTCTGCATACACTGTAAAATAATTTGACCTCTAAATACATCACAATTATCATTTGGCTGCACTGCATGGCTTCTTAACACACCATGGAGAGAGCAGAGATAGAGCTTAGATACCCCTGCTCCAAAAACTCCCACCAGATGGCCTAAAGGAAATTCGCCCTTGGCTAACAAGCAGCATGAAGCCTATGACACACCATCATTCTGGGGCTTCTGTTGTTTCTGATTCCACCATGCATTAATTTACATAGCAGAGCTGTGACATTCCCTACAGTCCATGCAGACCGGACAGCCTAATATTAACGAGTCTCCATAATTCCTTACATGGTGTTAATACAGACATTTCACAAGGATATTCATCACCAGAGTACCATTAGCTTTCAGAAAAGGCCTCACTCGGTGCACTCTTAGACCGTAGTATTGTATGCAAGCAGTTGATTTAATTGTTTATCACTCTTGCCTCAGCCCCTGAAAGGGGGAGGGATGTTAACAGATGGGTGGTGCCCAGAGAACCTCCGAGTGTGATGATTGGCTCCCCCTGTGGTGGGAGCACCTCCAGAACTGGCAACGGATCAGTGGGGCGCAGGTGACTGTGCTGGGCTGTCCCCTGACAGGGACTTTGGATGTAATTTGACTAATAAAGTTGTGGCCTGGTTAAAACCCAGACCATGTGTCCTTAGGATTCTTCTACGCAGTGAGTGCACCAACCCCTCTTTATGAGATGCAGCCTGCTTCCCCATTGCAGGTCAGTCCCATTCTGTGGGCAGGGACCCAGGCCTTCCTCCCCTTTTGGCTGCCTTTCTAGAGGAGACCTAACTCTGCTGCTGCTGCCATGGCATGGCTGATTAGCAGCCTGACTCATCGTTAGAAAAGAGACCTTAGTCAGCCAAGTGGGACTGCAAGAGAGCTCCCCTCTCAATACCACTTCTCAGAGAACCTGCTTCCGAGCTGATCAAAGTCTGTTTGATGGATAATGGAACAAGACATGGAATAACTTATTTGATCTATTTTAACCCTCTCTCTCAAGGATGCAGTCAGCAGTGGTTATATCTCTGGCCGGAAACTTGGTGCTCACACGCGACGTGAGATGATTTCAGTTTACACCCTCTTACTTGTTCATGAATTCAACATTACCCAGCAAGACCTCCGTTTGCTCTGAGGTCAAACCTCTCCTTATTTATTGAGGGCCAGGCACTTTCCAAACATTCTCTGCTCCAAGGAGCTCACAATCTAACCTTTAAACCCTAGGATGATTTCCCAGAGGAATATGGGCTCATTAAAGCAGGAGACTGAGTCAGAGAACCGAGTGACTTCTTGTAGCTGACCTTCCGCATGGGGTGAGGTGAGTGCCAGGAGCCTGGTCTGGCCCTCGGACCGTGGGCCAGCCAAAGCATGGCTGGAGTTATTTTCAATTGCTTATTTAATTTGGCAGGCTGCTACATTTTGGTTCTTCCAGGCCTGCTGGAAGCAATGGTGGGTACTCCATAACTCCTTGTAGCACCAGTGCCATCTTATCTTGCAGTATCCGAGTACGTACCTCATGCCTAAGGGCCAAATTCTGAAATCGGATGCTTGCATGTGGCCCCTATTATCTGCAAGAGGGAGACACATGAGCAATTCCAATAAGGTAGAATTTTGCCTTAACTGATTACATTGCTTCTAACATCTTTTTAATCATAAAGTCCCCATTGTTAGAGCGCACAGTTGTCAGTGCCTTAATGCTAAGCAGAAGAAGAATGTGGCATCCTTGTAAGTTCCCCCAAAGCAGGTATTTGTCTTTTCAGTGAACCACAGACAATTACTGTAGCAGAGTCTCCCTGGCCCCTCACCTAGGAGCCACAGGGACCTGCCAGTCACTTCCCGGGAGCCACCTTAAGTAAGCACTGCCTGGACCCTGCACCCCCTCCCATGCCCCAACCCCCGTCCCACCCTGAGCCCCTTCCCGCACCCCAAACCCCTCGGCCCCAGCCCAAACCAGAGCCTCCTGCACCCCAAACTCCTCATCCCCGGCCCCACCCCAGAGCCTGCACGTCAACCATCTGCCCCAGCCCTGAGCCCCCTCCTGCATGCAAACTCGCTCCCAGAGCCTGCACCCCTCCCGCACTCCGAACTCCTCAGCCCCAGCCCAGAGCCTGCATCCCCAGCCGGAGCCCTCATCCCCGCCCCAAACCCCTGCCCCAGCCCTGAACCCCCTCCTGCACCTCAAACTCTTCACCCACGGCCCCACCCAGGAACCCGCACCCACAGCCGGAGCCCTCACGTAGTACGGCCCTACAGACTGGGTGAAGGGCTGTCAGGCTGGAAAGCCAGAAAGGCGGAAGTTGCAGGAGTCAAGGCAGAAGATGATGATGGGCCTGGATGATGGTGTTAGTGACGTGGTAGAAAGAGACGGTCAGATCTCAGAAATGACATGGAGGAAAAAAGCAGCTAGTCTCTTGTGATAAATGAAGGGGGGTGTAGCTCCCTTTGATAGACAGCCAGCCAGCTAGCTGTAAAATCCCTCTTGGTCTGTTCTCTGCTTGCTTTGCCTGTAAAGGGTTAACAAGCCCACAGGTAAAAGAAAAGGAAGTGGGCTCATGACCAAAAGAGCCAATGGGAAGGCAAAAAGAAGAACAGGAGGACTTGTGGCACCTTAGAGACTAACAAATTTATTAGAGCATAAGCTTTCGTGGACTGGGAAGGCAGAACTGGGAAGGCAGAACTTTTTAAAATGGGAAAGAAACTTTCCCTTTTGTCTGTTGTTCTCTGGAGAAGCAGGGAAGCACGGAGCAGCAATGCTATAAGGGGGAATGCTGTGTATGTTTTGAACCAGGTATGAAAAATTATCTTCCATACCTAGAAGGAACCATTTGGAGAGGGAACATTTAGATAAATGCGATCAGGTTTATTCTTTATTTTGGCTTGTGGAGCTCCTCTGTGCTAACCCCAGATGCTTTTGTTTGCTTGTAACCCTTAAGCTGAACCCACAAGGAAGCTAGTTTGGGTGCTTAATTTTTGGAATTGCTCTTTTAAAATCTAGCAAAAGCCTAAGTTCCCGATGTATTTTCTTTCTTTTTGTTTTTAATAAATAATAAAACTGCACTGGGAGTGACAGAGTGGGGATTCAGCCTTGACATCGCTCATCTTCATTTTTTTTAAATAGCTCATTTTCTTTTTTTATGAATTGAACTGTGGAAAAGGTCACAACCCTGGCTGCTGTCTGGGTTTGCAGGTGTTTGGTGGTGTGCTAGGTTCAATAGGGGTGCTAGGGGTGCCAGAACGAGGGGTGCTAGGCCCGCCGCACCCCCTGGCTTGAAGTGGTTTCCATAGGGCGACTATGCCAGGTTGGGGAAGACGCTTAAGGAAATGGAGGCTCAGGTGATCTTCAGTGGGATTTTGCCTGTGCCTAGAGAAGGGCAGCAAAGGTGTGACAGGATTATGATGCTCAACAGATGGCTCAGGCAGTGGTGCTATGAGGAGGGCTTTGGGATGTATGGCCACTGGGAGGCATTCATGGACAGAGGACTGTTCTCTCGGGATGGACTTCACCTGATCAGGGAGGGAAATAGACTTCTAGGCATAGGCGGTGAGTTATATCTCCATGTGGTGCCCAGGCACCAGCAATATTCAGAGCCCAGGGGCCCAGCTCCACCAATATTTGGGGCCGGGTGTTCTCCCCCTCCCACCCCGGCCCCACCTGCCGCCCCCTCACGCCGGCCTCTCTAGCTGCCTCCCTGGAGCAGAGCATCCCTGGCTGCCTCTTCCGCCAGCTCCATGCTGCCTCCCTGCAGCAACTGCTCCCGTGGGGTCCTAGTGCCCCCCATCTCGACTGCCAGGGCAGACTGACTGAGCCTGCCCTTCCACCCTCCGACCCTTCCCTTTTCCGGCGGGACCCTCCACCAGCACAGCCCTTCCTCCCCCCCCCCCCGCCCGCAGTCACCACTCCTGCCCCATGCTGGGCAAGGGGCAGGAGGGAACATGGGGAGGAAGGGGGGTGATGTGGGTAATTATACGCTGTCAGCCTGACATCCATCCCAGGCAAGATGATGGAATATCTGCTATGGGATTATGTAAAACAAGTGGAAAACAGACGTGTCATAAGTGCGCTGAACTGAGTGTCATCAGAGCACCTGTTTGTTTTCTTTCCCCCTCCCTAGCCCCCAGGCACAAGGGCACAGAGTAGAATGCCCTGGGTACTGCTCATCCCGTGCAACTCCATTGGTAATCGGACTCTCCCTCGCCCAGAGTTCAAATCAGGGTAGCTTGTCCGTGATGCAGTGGGAGGTGTGGTCAAATGTTCGGCTGCATGTCTGTGTTCTTTCTGCAGGCTGTATTGACTGTGGCCGGACACCCCAGCAGGCTCCAATCAAACCAATAAATCCCAGACTTGGTTTGTAGCAAAGGCACTTGGTCAGGTTTCTTGTCAGCGTTGAGGAGAGAGCAGCCATTGGACTATACGCTGAGTAGCTGCAGATTGACAGCTGTGTGCCAGGTGCTTTGGGGAGATCCGTGCTGATGCGTGAGTGGCGGACGGGGAGAGATTTTCTGGAATGTGTGAAACTGACAGAGAAGATGCCACAGTAAAGGAAATAGGGGCATGAAGGTGCGGTGATCCTAGCAAGGTGGAAGAGCGGGAAATGAAGGTGCTTTAAGCAAAGAAATGACTGAACTATGTTGCAGTTTTGATTTTATTAGGAATTGCTCCTGGGAATGTTACGTATTGGTGGGAATATTCTGGACTGATGTTATAGGGACAATCCTGATAGTTGGGGCTTTGTCTAATATCGGCACCTGTTACCTCCCCCCCGCCCTGATCCGATCCGATTTTTCACACTTCCCGGCTGGTCGCCAGCTGCTGCTGGGAAGCTGCTGGGAGCCTTAAAGGCTGTTGGTGCTTCCCTGGGGTCCAAGCAGAGACTGTTGCTGCTGCCTATAAATCTGCAGTTGGATTTATCACCCTATCCCCGTGTGAGTCACTTGGGCAGCACTGAGCCCAGTCAGCCACATTCCTAACAGCTGAACAGAAGATCTCGTGGTCACAGGTCACGAAGGGCCCCTACAAAGTACATGTACCAACAAGACACTAATTTTACATTTGCTATATCAGGTCACGTGCCTGGGGAAATTCAGGTGTATTATCAGCATGGGCACCAATGACCCTGAGAATAGTGTTTTAACCAGTTACATTATATTTACCTCTTGGTTAATATAATTACTGTGTTGAATTGTGTGTGTTATTTCTTGGGAGCCTCCAAATATCTGGCAGGTAAGTGGGGGTTACACTGGTGTTAGAATTTCCCTCCTAAGCTGCCCTGATGATCCTGCCAGGAAGGGGCACAGGGGATGGAGGCACCGCCAAATAAACTCATACGGGAAGAAAATAAGGAAGTTAAACCCCACTGAGCTGAGGGCAGGATCCAGAAGAACCCAGGCCTGTCCATCAAAACCTATAAGGAGATCACCTCCTTTAGAGCTAACCAGGTGGATGGGGGGCACTGTGATGCTGTGGAATGTGGGAGGCACTTTATCATATTGTTGATACCAGTATTCTACAATTGCGATGAATTGTGCTAGATATGCCATGTGAGGTATTTGTGAAAATGTTATGATTTGCCAAGTATGATAATCTTATTTATATGTTTGTATCACCTTTGTAGTGCGAGTTATAGATACGTGGGGTATATCTGTGTTTCCAGACTTGTGCTGTGTTTCTGAGTGACACTGACACACAGACTGGCATCAGCACTGCCTGGCCTGTTCAATGGCCCATCAAGGGTCATCAGCTGTACAATGAACCCATTGAAAGGCCAGGGACTACGCCTTATGACTCAGCAGGACTTGTAGGGCCATGTCTATAGACAGGGGACTCTAAGGCTTTGTCTACACTCCCCAGCTTTTAGCAACACAACCCCGCCGCTAAAACTTTGGCAGTGTGAACTTTTTTTGTTGGCACTTTTGTCGACAAAAAATTTCCACCCCCTACGAGTGGGGTTATTGTTGTTGACAGGACCGAGCTCCTGCTGACAACGTGGCATTCATACTGCTGACTGGCAAAATGTTCGTCTTTTATAAAGGTTTTTTTTAAGCACCGGTGAACACCAAAACTTTTGTCGCTCACTTGGCAGTGTAGACAAGCCCTAAGGCTTTTCCAGGCCCATGTGTTGTTAGTTTGTAGTTGGGACACAGGAAGTACAAGCCACCTGGAAAAGGAATATAAAGGGCAGCTGCATCATCTCCATTTTGTCATTCCTGCTCCTTATCTCTGGAGTGACTTTTCTACAAGCCGAAGCTCTGAACAAAGGATTGAATGACCCATCCAAGCTGTGGATGTGATCCAGAGGGCCTTTCAAGCCAGTGAATTCCCCAGTACTGTTAAGAACTTGATATATGGACCTTGAAGTCGCTGCATGTATCTGAGTGCTTTATCATTTAACACTCTTGTCTTTCTTTTTTCCTTACAATAAACCTATCATTTTACACACTAAAGAATTGCCTGGCAGCGTGGTATTTTGGGTAAGATCCAACTTAATATTGACCTGGCACTGTGGATGACCCTTTGGGGTTACCAGAATATTTTGTATAACGAGCAGAGTTTTTAAATAACTTTCACTGTACTGGACCTAGGGGCTGATTGGGAGCCAGAAAACTGAAACACAATGTGATTTCTTTTTTCAGCTTCTCGATAACCAGTATGGGGGATGAGAAGCAGAGTTTATGACGGGTTGGTGAGTTTAACCTCAGTGTTAACCACCAGTTTTGCTCTCCCTTTTGCAGCCTGCCCTAACCTTGGCAACTGCAATACAATAATCCCTAGCACTTCTAGAGCATTGTTGGCTCCATTTTATTGATGGGGATAAAGGCACAAAGAGAGGAAAATGACTGATTTTCTGTGGAAGCAGCAGAAATGGGAACAGAATCCAGGAATCCTGGCTCCCGGCCCCCTGTTCTAATCAATAACAATTCTTTCCTAAAACTTTGTGGGTTACGCTGGCAAAACCCAGCAAATGATCCCCCTGCACTGGGTAAAGTCACTGAAGGAGTGGGGAACAGGTGGGGTAAAGTTGGGGTGAGGGGTGCCGTGTTTGTAGAACAGCCTCTAGTCCCAACCTGGCTCTGGGAGGACAGGCTTGTTTCTCTGCAGCTATAGCCAGCAGGGGGAGTGCCTAGCATTGTTTTTGTGCAGATCCTACACAAGCATTGGCTCATCTTGCACCTCCAAAGCACCGACTCCGGGACCACTCTCCTTTTCAGTTGGGGCAAGTGGAACCGAATCTGTTCCACTGAGCGGGGTGAGGAAGGGGAATTGGGGCAGCCCCACAGGGACCACACACACCCCCAGGGGATGCTACAGGAGGGAAGGGGTTATTCTGCTTAGCCAGAGTAAAGGTACAAACTCCCCTCCTGTACTGGATACCCGGGTCAGAGACAGCAGCAGAAGGAATGGGAACCCACAGCTGCATCTATATCTCACATAGGTTGGTCTACATTGTTTATGGCTCAGGTCTAGATGAAATGACTGTAAAGACTCTCAGTAGTTATCAATGATTCACTCTCACGCTGGGAAAACATTGCTAGTGGGGTCCTACAAGAGTCGGTCCTGGCTCTGACAGTTTTCACCATTTCATTCATGATTTAGATGCTCTAGTGGAGAGTGTACTTAGAAATGCTGCAGGCCCGAACAAGCTGGGAAGGGGGGCCAGCAGTTGTGAGGACAGGATTAGAATTCAAAACAATCTTGACGAATTGGAGAATTGGTCTGAAACCATCTTTGTTGAATTTATCTTGATTAGTGCAAATATTTCAGCCAGGAGGACAAAATGAAATACATTAAACAGCCTAGGTACCAATATTACAGAACAGGAGCTGGGGTTCCAGTGGACAACAAACTGAGTATGTGTAAACAATGTGAGGCTATTGTGAAAAAGGCAAATATCATTCTGCAGTGTATTAACAAAGGTGTCGTATGCAAGACAGGAGGTTAAAAAAATGGACATCTTTATTCTTGAGAAAGGAAGACTGTGAGGGGACCTGATAAGTTTTCCTATAAGTTAAGGGCTGTTAGGGAGAGGACTGAGATCAACTCTTCTCCAGCTGCACTGAAAATAGAAGAAGGGGGAAATCAGCATGCTTTGCAGTGATGGAGATTTAGGTGAGACCAGGGGTGGGAAAACTACGGCCTGCGGGACCGTCCTGCCTGGCCTCTGAGCTCCCAGCCAGGGAGGCTGCCCCTGGCCCCTCCCCTGCTCTCCCCCACAGCCATGCCACCGCCCGGGCAGCGCTCGGGGGGGCAGGGCTGCGCAGTCCAGCAGGGCAGTGCGCCTAGTTCCCTCCGGGCTGCTGCCCTGAGCGGCATGGTAAGGGTGCAGGGCTGTGAGCTTCTGCGGGGCAGTGTGTCTAGTTCCGGCGGGGCTGCAAGCTCCTGCTGCTCTGAGCGGCATGGTAAGGGGGCCAGGGCGTTGGATAAGGGGCAGGAGGTCCCGGGGGGCAGTCACGGGACAGAGAGCAGGGGGCGGTTGGATGGGGTGGAGGTTCTTGGAGGGGCGGTCAGGGGACGGGGAACGGGGGGTGTTGGATAGGCGTGGAGTCTCGGGGGGTCTGTCCGGGGGCAGGGGTGTGGATAAGGGGCGGGGCGGCCAGTGAGGGTTGGGTAGGGGGTGGGGTTCCGGGGGGGTGGTTAGGGGCAGGGAGGGTCTCTGGAGGTCAGGGGACAAGGAGCTGGGGGGGGGGTTGGATGGGTTGGGGATTCTGAGGTGGGCAGTCAGGGGGTGGGAAGTGGGAGGGGGGCAGCCAGGCTGATTGGGGAGGCACAGCCCTCCCTACCCGGCCCTCCATACAATTTTGCAACCTCGATGTGGCCCTCGGGACAAAAAGGTTGCCCACCCCTGGGTTAGACATTAAGAAAAACTTTCTATGAGGATAGCTAATCTGTGGAACAGGTTGCCGCAGACCCCCAGGCAAATGCGCTCTCAGCTTCCACAACCCATGGGAGGAACCGCTCTTTAATGTATTGACCATACTTGCTGCTTGGGGTTTAAGCCGTAGGCTCCTCCACCTCCCAGTACCACACCTCTCAGCCTTCAGCATGCCTTCCTCGCTGTGACCGCGCCGCAGTGAGTCTACTTGGACTGGACCCCTGGAGAAGGCTTCACACCCAAAAGAAGCAATGCAGCCCCCCCCGTCTCTGGACTGCATCGACTCCCAGCTGGTGCAAAACAGAAGGGCTTCTTGTACGTCTGAACCTAACACAGGAAGTTCTCAGGGGCCTTGAGCAAGAAATTCTCAGCACCGTCCTGCTGGGCTTGTCCCCACCCAGGTGGGCTCAGGCGGCTCCTTGTTCCCAGCCCAGCAGTGACTCCTCCTTCCTGTGGTCCCTCCTATATCCCCTCCAAGGCCCCGCCGCCATCCTGTCTTCTTTCCCAGGCAAACAGATCTCCAGGTGACTCTCTCTCTTCAGCTCTCTGTTCTCTCTGCTGCCCATAACTGGCTGGCTCCAAGTTGGGATGGGCCTTCAGGTCATCAGTTGCTAAGTTACAAAGTGTCCAGGCTATGGTCTGGGGTCCAGGCTGCTAGACTGGGTCACACCTGGTCCTCTGCAACAATAGACATCCCTCCTCCCACCTTAGTTAGACATGCAGCACATGGGGGAAACTGAGGCACACACAGTATACATACGCAACATTAGGAAAATATCCCACTTAGTCACATAGGTTACCTAGAGAGGATGTGGAATCCCCATCATTGGAGGTTTTTAAGAACAGGCTGGACAAACATCTGTCAGGGTGTGACAGATTTATGTTACCAAGCTGCCAGAGACCTTAGGTGATCAGTCTAAGGCAGCAGGATTTTTAGGGGTGGAGATGAAGAGAGCACACCAAGTAACTAAGTTTAAAGTTTTATTAAGAAAATAACAGCGGAGAGTGCTGCGTGTTTCCCACGTCACTCTGAGGAAGGAAGGAAGGAAACGTTCGTGCCTGAGCCCTAACCCATACTCTCACACGCACAACCCAAGTCTGGGTGTAATGTAAGAAGAAGGCGGGGGGAAGGGGGGACGGGAGTTCTTCCCTGGGCACAGGTTGTCCGGGGTCCGCTGTAAATCTCCAACTTGCTTCCGCTCTCGGGAGGGTTTTTACCCTAGGTGTTCCTGAGGGCTTTTGCTCTCTGCCCCAGTCTGAACCGGTTTTCTGTGGCTTCCTCAGCTTCCCCAAAACACTCCGGCTTCAGGGGATGGGAGACGGCTGTTCTCCCATTTGCTGACCTTCACAGTCTCCCTCGTTTTCGCAGCCCCTGCAGTTTCTGTTCTGTGAGTCTCCTTTCTTATGGCAGGGCAGGGTTGGAAGCTCGGCCCCCCTCTTTCTTGGCAGGTAGCAGAGAATCTGTTGTGTGCAGTGACCTTGGGCTGGAGTCAACCTCTTATCCAGGCCTAGCTGGAGTGTCAAATTAACCCGTTCCCTTGTCTCTCTCTCCCTCCTTTGGCCTCCTGAAACCTGCAAAGGAACCTTCCATTCCCCACTCACTCACACCTTTAACCCTTCCTAGAATACTGCACCAGCGTTAGCAACATACAATACTGATCTGCCTTCCCAGGGGACTTGAGGGAGAGGGCCATTGGGATGTGACAAGGGATGGTCTTGGTTTACTTGGTCTTGCCAGTGACCTCTTGAGGTCCCTTCTAGCCCAGCATTTCTATGGCTCTACAAATGGTGAACAGGCCATTAGAGGCACTTATAAACTAAATGCAGACACTTATTCCTGTCCAGGAGACTTCCTCCGCTGATGATAGCAACAGTGCTACCAGCTGTGAGTAGACCAGGCCATTTACCATGTTACAATCATGAAATTCTACAGAAAAAAAATAGGTCCCCCACCATATACACACAAGCAGTTACTGCTCACATATCTAGCATACCGTACAGAGTGTGCAAACAGCACTGCGCAGCGTAGAGCATTGAGTGCACACACTAAATGCTAGCAAATACTAAACTCTTACTAAAAGAGTTTTTATCCATTCACATTTTGGAAATTATTTTGTGCAAATAAAACATTATTACAGAAAACTATTACATCTAAAAGGTAAAACGTGGTTCAGTGAGCAGATAAATGAGGCCAGAAATCCCACTTGGGACACTCCAAGTGCCAGAGAAAAGCTGGGAGAGGTTGATTGGTTCTTGTAGGGAGACAGAGCAGAGCTCATCCATCTTCCTCTCTGGGGTCCCCTCAGGTTGTGGCACAGACTCCAACAGGCTCTGTTAAGCTGCAGAAGTTAAACACAGGCAACGTCTATTAAAGGGAACCTGCCATAATGGACGGTCACCCTAGTGGCTCCATGTTTAGTGGACAAAATCTCTAACCCCGCCGACAAAGCTTTTAGCTCCAGTGTCAGAGATCTGTGTTCCTGGAGCCTCAGGTGCTGGGCTCTGTCCCTCCTGCAGGTTCACTGGAGACTGTTCTCTGAAGCAGCTGGATTTATCATTACAAATCTCACCCAATGCTGTATCAGCAACCACAAAGAAACCCCTCTCACTAGAGTCTTTCACACCTAAATTCATCGCAGAGAAAACAAGGGGGATTTGGCTGCAAACCTGTGTGAATAAAAGGGAAATAAGAGATCCAGAACTCCCCTGTTCTGCTCCGTGGGGCTGGTTTGCTAGAGGGGACGGGCCAGTGAGACTCAGGGTCCAATGACTTGGACTAGGTGTCTCTCTCCAGAGGCCTCAGTGAGAACAGTGAACCCCCAGGCTAGAGCCCCCCTCACTTACCCTTGGCAGATCTGTCAGAGCCACTAGATCCTTGGTCACTTGCTGTGCAGAGGAGGAGGAGAAGAGAGAGTATATTAGCATCTCTCACAAGGCAGGGCTTCAGCGTAGTTAGTAGATACGGGGGACTCTTATCCAAAGGGAACAGTCATCACCTTACTCTTCCCTAGCAGTGAGGTGGTTGGTGCACAGATCAGTCTACAATGCAGCTGCCCTGGATTTCCACTATTCACATGCAAAAAACGTTACCATTGTACGAGGTCAGCACTGACTTGTGCTTTTCCTGTCTCTTCAGAATGGAAGCACTGAACACTCAACAGTCAAAGGCTAGCAAACTAAGAAATGCTGGGCTATGGATACTCAGGCCAAACAACCTCAACTCTGCCCCCTTCGGTCTGTGCCCAAATGGGTCCCTCAAGCAGACCACAGACTTCACCCTCACACCCTGCCAATCGACAGCAATTCCCGCTTCAATCAATGGCGCTGCACAGAACAGTGTGGATGGCATGAAGAGGAACGCTGATTTGGGTTGGTGCTGGGCACACAGACAAGGGTGAGTTTGGTTTGGCCTGGTGCTGTTCTACTTCCTGTTCCTATTCCCAGACCCACTGGGGCAGAGTTCGAGTTGCGTGGGAAGCATCATTCTACCTCGGCATATCCTGGTTTGCCAACCTTTGACTTCTGGGAATTCAACACTCTCATTCTGAAAGGACACAGGGAGCCCAGGGCAGGGTTGAGCACCTGCAACCTTAACTCCACGTTAGCAAAGTTCTTGCATGTGAATTTCCGTTGTTCTGGAGTAACGAGGAGGAGCGAAGGAGGCACGACTCAGGGCCAACTGTAGGAGGAAGGGGGATGCTCCGAGGAGGTTGTGTTGGCACTTCTCAAACCCCCTCAGGTACCCGCTGGAGACACCCCTGAGAGGGTAAAGAGAGAGCTGGACGGCTACACCCTAGCAGGGCCCGGCAGATCTACGCATTTTATACTGACTCTTGGTGCCAGGCATTAGATGGCCTCTGAGACAGTCCATCATTTATGTAAATATTTCCCATAGTTTTAGTTCCTAAAGATAATTGCAGGAGACAACTGAGGAGGGGATTTGAACTCGTGGTCCTCGAGGTGACAGCTTGGTGCTGACCTGACGTCAATGGAAAGACGCCCATTGGCTTCAACAGGCTTTGGATCAGGCCCAGACTTCACAAGCACCAAACCAACTTTCAGGTAAGTCAAAAGAAGTGTAACATTAAAAGCAGGTCAGACACCTTCAGGGTCACACTCAGCCACACACAGCACAGCTCTAGGGGGATAATAATTCTGCCCAACACCACCGTATACATTCCTGACCATCTGTGACGTTATTGATATAATCTGGGACCATATAGGTCATTGTTGCAACCAAGGTCCTGTAGTGGCACGCAAATCTTGTATAAAGGGGATCAAATGGGGTGTCTAAGACAAGGTTCTGGTTTACTGGTTATGATTATGCTGTCTATATGTGTGTATCACTTTTGGAATTGAAGTTATGAATATTGGCTCTATACTGTCTGTATTTCAAACTTATGCTATGCTGCTGGGTGACATCCCAGACAAACTGGTGTTAGCTCTGCCTAGCCTGCTTGATGGCCCATTAAGGACCATCAGCTATACAATGGACCCATTGAGAGAAGGCAGATACGCCTTGTAACTCAGCAAAGTATGCAGGGACTGGCCCATGTGACTCCAGACTCCATTTTGTTGTAATTTTCCACAGTAAGAACAAAGAGGTGTTCTTACACCTGGAAAAGACTATATAAGGCTGATGCCTCATCTCCATCTGGTCTTCAATCCTGCTTCATACCTCTGGAGGAACTTTGCTACAAGCTGAAGCTTTGAACAAAGGACTGAGGACCCATCCCAGCGGGGGATGTATTCCAGAGACTTGATTTGAACCTGCAGTTTATTCCATCGCTGCTGCAAGCCTGAACCAAGAACTTTGCCATTACTGTATGTAATTGATCCCATTTAACCAATTCTAACTCTCATCTCTATCTTTTTCCTTTTATGAATAAACCTTTAGATTTTAGATTCTAAAGGATTGGCAACAGCGTGATTTGTGGGTAAGATCTGATTTGTATATTGACCTAGGTCTGGGGCTTGGTCCTTTGGGATCAGGAGAACCTTTTTCTTTTACTGGGGTATTGGTTTTCATAACCATTTGTCCCCATAACGAGTGGTACTGGTGGTAATACTGGGAAACTGGAGTGTCTAAGGAGATTGCTTGTGAGACTTGCAGTTAGCCAGTGGGGTGAGACTGAAGTCCTCTTAGTCTGGCTGGTTTGGTTTGCCTTAGAGGTGGAAAAAACCCCAGCCTTGGGCTGTAACTGCCCTATTTGAGCAATTTGTCCTGAGTTGGCACTCTCAGTTGGGTTCCGCCAGAACCGCATTGTCACAGTGGCGTAGTCGTGCTTGGATCCACAGAACCAGGTCAATTAAGCTTTGGATCAGAACCCCACGTTATCCAAATTTGAATTTTGGGATTGAGAGTTTGGTTGGTTAAAGAGCAGTTGCAATGGGTGAGCAAAGAGCATATGAGGGCCTTGACAAAAAAGCCCTGAAAGATTTGTGTTCAGAAAAGGGGATAAGCTTTAGAAAGAAAGCTACAAATCAAGAACTGAGAGAGCTGTTAATGGCCAGTGATCAGAAGGCAGAAGCAATTGAAAAGCAAAAGGCAGCAAGTAAACTTCAACTTGAACATGAACAAAGACTGGCAGAAATTCGATTGCAGGAACTAGAAGCTGAGGCAAAAGTGCAAAGATTTCAGCTCCAAGTCAGAAAAGCAAGGGAAGAAAAGCAGAAATTGTATCCTCTTGAAAGTCCAGTTTATAACAATGTTGGTATGTTGTATAACTCTGAGCAGTTGTCTGGGTGTAACCAAATGTACCCCAATTCTGCCACCTTTTATGTAAATGCTTTTACTGTGTGTTCAGTAACGGGTGACTCCATAACTGGTGCCAATGCTCTGTATGGGAGTGGTAATGAAAGATTCACAGAGAATGTAAAAGTCAATGGTAAAAGCTGTGTAGGGCAAATTATGGCTTCTAACATCACTCTTGTTAAAGCAGATCTTGTCAAAGAGGAAGATTATTTACCAAATCAGAGTGTGAATGTTGTAGTCCTCTATGAGTTCACTGTCCGTGTGCCTTTAGCCAGAATCCACCTTGAATGGAATGGTGCTAAGCATGAAGTTATAGCTGGGGTAAGGAAGTTATTGCCTAAGGATCTTTTGATGGGGGAAAATGTTAAAGCTTTGTTCAGTCCAGGTGGTCAGTCACAGGACAGGAATGATCTTAAACCTGTGTCTATTGTGGGCAATGATTTGCCTGGGGAGGGTTGCTCCAAAGGTTTGTCTGAGAAGAGCTATTTGTCGGTAAATGAAGTTTCTGAATGTCGGTCTAGTGTCTCAGAAGTGAATCTGGAGTTGAATCAAGAGCAGCAAAATCTTATTGGGCAGGAAAATGTTTCTCTGGAGCAGACTAAAGAGGATGGTCAGGTGGAAGCCCTAACTGAGGAAGGAGAGGGTGGATTTTTGATGGGTGATGCTTTGGTGGCTAGTACAGCTTGTAAAAGTGAATCTGAAAAGGGTAACTGTGATTTGCTGGCAGTGGCTCAGTGTAGTAAAAAGAGCAGTTTATCTGCTGGGAGTGGCAAGGTGCCTGGTAAGGAAGCTGCCCCACTCTCCCAGTCTTTGTCTGTAGTCAGCCCTGTGTGCTGGGACAAAGGAGAGGAAGGCAGGAAAAGTTTGGAGGAGCCTGGGCAGCCTTGTGAGCTGATGGCTTTGTCTAGTCAGCAGTTTGGGAAGGCAGGGAGAGTGGAAGATGAATGTCCCTATACCTTACCTGTTTCCTGTGTGGAGAATAGTGACAGTGAAGGAAATGTGCTGTGTCTGTCAGGGGTATTGACTTGCCTATGGAGGAAGCTACCTCAGTCTCCAAGCAGTTGTCTGTGAACAGCCCTGTGTGCTGGGACAAGGGAAATGAAATCCCGAGCTATGTGTCTGGTAAAAAAGGTGTCTCCAGCTCTTCTTTGTCTGTGGAGCAGACAGAAGGTGCCTTTCGGCCTGTGATGGTTGAGGTTAGTGCAGTTGTCTCAAAGTTGGTTCTGAATTCAACTAAAGCCCAGGAAGGGAATGGTCCTAAGTCTGTGTCTGCTGGGGAGAATGGCACTGTAACTAAGTTGCATACAGTTAGTGTCTTAGCAAAATCCCAGAGACCAGACAATTCTGGTGCTTGTATTTTGCCTATTGCTAGTGTGTGGTTGGTAAAGGGTGTAGCAACACGGTCTAATCAGGGTAATACCCTAGCCGGGGCACACGGAGAGCATGCAGGTGATTTGGTTGTGTTACCTACTGATGGTGTGGAAACTTGTAGCAAGAAGGAAAGGATTCCTAAACTTGTGTGTGGCAAAGGAAAGGGAAATGTTTCTAACCTTTCATCTAGGAAGTCTATGGGTTTGCCTGAAAGGGGATTGTGTAGAAATCTGCCTGATGGGCCAAAGGAGATCCTGGATGTAAGTAAGACCCAGAAAAAATCTGTTGTTGCTCAGGAAAGTGTTCCTTTAGAGCAAGCCCTAGGTGAAGAGGGTAAGGGCAGAATTTCTGTGAGGGGTGATTTGCTGCTTAAAAAAGCTCCTGGGGAAAGGAATCCTCATGGTAATTTGTGCAAGCAGTTCCCTGCAAATGAAGGGTGTGAGAGTAATTTAATCAAGGAAGTTTCAGTTCCTAACAGCCAGAAATTTTCTGTTGTGAATGGATCCACTGACTTTCCTTTCCAAAGATCCAGTGTGGGTAGCTTTGAGAAGGTCTCAGATGGAGTAAGAGCTGTTAAGAAAATTGAGCAGCCCTATAACCGAGTGGCTGTGTGTGGCCAGCTTGTTGGGAAGACAATGGTGTTGGAACAGGAATGTCTCCATTCTAATTCTTTAAGTGAGCAGTCTGTGCTTCAGGGTCTGAGGACAGATTTGGTTACTGGTGTTTCAAAGCAGAACAGTTTTATGGCTAAATGCTTGAGGATGCAGGGGAGAGCAAGCAAACTCTCACCCTCAGACTCTTTGGATTTGTGTGGTATCTCTTTAAGACAGAGTCCAGCCTTGGAAATGATAACAGTTAAGGATATGAAAACTGGTGGACTGGCTTCTGTCTGTGGTAATGCAAATTACTTGTCTGGCTGGGAGGGGAAGGACTTGCTAATAGCTGTTAGCACAGAGAGCCCACCCCATCAGCCAGTAAATTCTGTTAAGCAAGAAAAATCAGGGTGTGATCCTGCAGGACAAGGAGGAAAGAGAAAACTGAATTTTGCAAAGGAAAGCCACAGGTTAACCCTAAAATGCCCAAACTCCAATGGTATTGAGCCAAAGGTGTGGCATGACAACCATGATTGTAGATGGACACTTGCAATGGATTTGTTGTTAATGCTAATGGTAATTTTGTAACTGATGTGTTGCTATTACCAAGAACTGTAAGAATGTACAATGTTCCTAATCTGTTGGAAAATCCCTTGAACATGTTAAAAGGAATACATGAGAACACACTTTATGTTAAAAGGCCTTGCTATACTAATGTTTCACAGTTGATGCCTGTAAACAGTATTGGAACTTTTCACAGGAGAAAAGACATTCCAGACCTAATGTACTGTATGAGAAGGGAAACTAAGGCACACTACCATATTGCCTTCATGGCTAAATGCCAAGATTCCTGTACTATGAACATCATTAATATCTGCATTTATTTGATGTTAATTGGGTTCCAAACATTTGCCCGAGCTTGTATGGATAAAGTAGCTGTTTTCTTTAGCTCTTAGCAAGGTCACATGAGACATACAGGAACCATGCTGCAAGAGCAGATCCAATCCACTATTGTTCTAACCAAGTTTTACCTTGTTTGTAAAGAGGTTCAATCATGTTGTTGAACACAATTTTGATAAACCATTTCTGTTGTTCTTTAGCCAGCTAAGCCATAGTGCCTAACCCCGATACTAGCCATAGTGAGATAAACCCAAGGATGGGGAGCTCTTGGGATGCAGTCAGTGATGTTTGTGTCATCCCTTCCTGCATCAATTTTGCGTTGGGGGTGTGACGTTATTGATATAATCTGGGACCATATAGGTCATTGTTGCAACCAAGGTCCTGTAGTGGCACGCAAATCTTGTATAAAGGGGATCAAATGGGGTGTCTAAGACAAGGTTCTGATTTACTGGTTATGATTATGCTGTCTATATGTGTGTATCACTTTTGGAGTTGAAGTTATGAATATTGGCTCTATACTGTCTGTATTTCAAACTTATGCTATGCTGCTGGGTGACATCCCAGACAAACTGGTGTTAGCTCTGCCTAGCCTGCTTGATGGCCCATTAAGGACCATCAGCTATACAATGGACCCATTGAGAGAAGGCAGATACGCCTTGTAACTCAGCAAAGTATGCAGGGACTGGCCCATGTGACTCCAGACTCCATTTTGTTGTAATTTTCCACAGTAAGAACAAAGAGGTGTTCTTACACCTGGAAAAGACTATATAAGGCTGATGCCTCATCTCCATCTGGTCTTCAATCCTGCTTCATACCTCTGGAGGAACTTTGCTACAAGCTGAAGCTTTGAACAAAGGACTGAGGACCCATCCCAGCGGGGGATGTATTCCAGAGACTTGATTTGAACCTGCAGTTTATTCCATCGCTGCTGCAAGCCTGAACCAAGAACTTTGCCATTACTGTATGTAATTGATTCCATTTAACCAATTCTAACTCTCATCTCTATCTTTTTCCTTTTATGAATAAACCTTTAGATTTTAGATTCTAAAGGATTGGCAACAGCGTGATTTGTGGGTAAGATCTGATTTGTATATTGACCTAGGTCTGGGGCTTGGTCCTTTGGGATCAGGAGAACCTTTTTCTTTTACTGGGGTATTGGTTTTCATAACCATTTGTCCCCATAACGAGTGGTACTGGTGGTAATACTGGGAAACTGGAGTGTCTAAGGAGATTGCTTGTGAGACTTGCAGTTAGCCAGTGGGGTGAGACTGAAGTCCTCTTAGTCTGGCTGGTTTGGTTTGCCTTAGAGGTGGAAAAAACCCCAGCCTTGGGCTGTAACTGCCCTATTTGAGCAATTTGTCCTGAGTTGGCACTCTCAGTTGGGTTCCGCCAGAACCGCATTGTCACACCATCGCCTTCTCTGCACTAGAAAAATTGGGACCCATCCCCGCAAGCAATGCAATTCCACCAGTGATAGCAAAGGTGGAGCAACTGAGGAGATGGGGTTCAGGTGTTTTTAACCACTGCATCATCTAGACTTCCTCTGAGCAAGGTTACAGAACATGTGTCTACAGCCACTCTACACTACTGAAGACGACCTCTGCTGGGAAAATAACAAAGCAGGGCAGATTATCCAACAAGTTCTTGGAATGTATTGGAGACATTTTTTCTTTCAGAAGGTGGAGAAAGCTACTAGGGGAGAGGCTGTTCTAGATTTAACTTTGACAAATAGGGAGGAACTGGTTGAGAATTTGAAAGTGGAAGGCAGCTTGGGTGAAAGTGATCATGAAATGACAGAATTCATGATTCTAAAGAATGGTAGGAGGGAAAACAACACAATAAAATAATGGATTTCAAGAAGACAGACTTTAGCAAACTCAGGGAGTTGCTAGGTAAGATCCCATGGGAAGCAAGTCTAAGGGGAAAAACAGTTCAGAAGAGTTGGAAAGTTCTCAAAGAGACATTATCAAGCACACAGGTGCAAACTATCCCACTGCACAGGAAAGCAATGAAGGATGGCAAGAGACCACACTGGCTTAAACCAGGAGATCTTCAATGATCTAAAAATCAAAAGAGAGTCCTACACAAAGTGGAAACTAGGTCAAATTACAAAGGATAACTGTAAACAAATAATGCAAGTATGTAGGGGCAAAATCAGAAAGGTCAAGGTACAAAACGAGATCAAACTAGCTAGAGACATAAAGGGTAACAACAAAACATTCTACAAATACATTAGCAGCAAGAGGAAGACCAAGGATAGGGTAGGCCCATTAGTCAATGAGGAAAGAAAGACAATAACAGAACATGGGAGGAGAGGTTGATACGCTGGAGGGTAGGGATAGGATACAGAGGGACCTAGACAAATTAGAGGATTGGGCCAAAAGAAATATGATGAGGTTCAACAAGGACAAGTGCAGAGTCCTGCACTTAGGAAGGAAGAATCCCATGCACTGCTACAGACTAGGGACCGAATGGCTGGGCAGCAGTTCTGCAGAAAAGGACCTAGGGGTTACAGTGGACGAAAAGCCGAATATGAGTCAACAGTGTGCCCTTGTTTCCAAGAAGGCTAATGGCATCTTGGGTTGTATCAGTAGGGGCATTTCCCGCAGACCGAGGGACGTGATCATTCCCTTCTATTCGGCACTGGTGAGGCCACATTTAGAGTACTGTGTCCAGTTTTGGGCCCCACACTACAAGAAGGATGTAGATAAATTGGAAAGAGTCCAGCGGAGGGCAACAAAAATGATTAGGGGGCTGGAGCACATGACTTATGAGGAGAGGCTGAGGGAACTGGGATTGTTTAGCCTGCAGAAGAGAAGAATGAGGGGGGATTTGATAGCTGCTTTCAACTACCTGAAAGGGGGTTCCAAAGAGGATGGATCTACACGGTTCTCAGTGGTAGAAGATGACAGAACAAGGAGTAATGGTCTCAAGTTGCAGAGGGGGAGGTTTAGGTTGGATATTAGGAACAACTTTTTCACTAGGAGGGTGGTGAAGAACTGGAATGGGTTACCTAGGGAGGTGGTGGAATCTCCTTCCTTAGAGGTTTTTAAGGTCAGGCTTGACAAAGCCCTGGCTGGGATGATTTAGTTGGGGTTGGTCCTGCTTTGAGCAGGGGGTTGGACTAGATGACCTCCTGAGGTCCCTTCCAACCCTGAGATTCTATGACTCTATGTGAAAATGGGGAAAGAGCTAAATGACTTTTTTGTTTCAATTTTCACCATAAGGTTTTATAGCAATTGGACGTCGAGCATAGTGAACACCAGTGAAATTGAGGTAGAATCTGAGGCTAATGTAGGGAAAGAACAAGTTTAAAATGATTTAGACAAGTTAGATATCTTCAAGTCACCAAGGCCTGATGAAAGGCATCCTAGAATACTCAAGGAACTGACAGAGCAGATATCTGAACCAATATCTTTGAAAAGTCATGGAAGATGGCAGAGAGGACTGGAAGAGGGGAAACATAGTGCCAATCTATAAAAAGGGGATTAGGCACAACCTGAAGAATTACAGACCAGTCAGTTTAACTTCAGTACCCAAAAAGATAATGGGGCAAATAATGAAGCAATCAATTTGCAAACACCTAGAAGATAATAAGGTGACAGTAACAGTCAGCCTGGATTTGTCAAGAACAAATTGTGTAAAACCAACCTGATAGCTTTCTTTGATAGGGTAACAAGCCTTGTGTATGGGAGGAAATGGTAGATGTGGTATAACTTGATTTTAGTAAGGCTTTTGATAATGTCTCATAGGACCTTCTCATTAACAAACTAGGGAAATATAGCCTAGATGGTGCTACTATAAAGTGGGTGCAGAACTGGTTGGAAAACTGTTCCCAGAGAATAGTTATCAATAGTTCACAGTCATGTTGGAAGGGCATGACAAGTGGGGTCCCTCAGGCCTGGTCTACACTAGGAGGTTATGTTGTATTTAGCAGCGTTAACTCGAATTAACCCTGCACCCGTCCACACAACAAAGCTATTTATTTCGACATAGAGGTCTCTTTAAATCGATTTCTGTACTCCTCTCCGACGAGGGGAGTAGCGCTAAATTCGACATGGCCATGTCCAATTAGGGTAGGTGTGTATGTAATTCGACGCTAATAGCTCTGGGAGCTATCCCACAGTGCACCACTCTGTTGACGCTCTGGACAGCAGTCCGAGCTCGGATGCTCTGACCAGCCACACAGGAAAAGCCCCAGGAAAATCTGAATTCCTTTTCCTGTCTGGCCAGTTTGAATCTCATTTCCTGTTTGGACATCGTGGCGAGCTCAACAGCACTGGCAACGATGCAGAGCTCTCCAGCAGAGGTGACCATGCAATCGCAGAATAGAAAGAAGGCCCCAGCATGGACTGATCGGGAAGTCTTGGATCTGATCGCTGTGTGGGGCGATGAGTCCATGCTTTCGGAGCTGCGATCAAAAAAACGGAATGCCAAGATCTACAAGAAGATCTCCAAAGCCATGACGGAGAGAGGATATAGCCGGGATGCAACACAGTGCCGCGTGAAAATTAAGGAGCTGAGACAAGGGTACCAGAAGACCAAAGAGTCAAATGGACACTCTGGATCCCAGCCCCACACATGCCGTTTCTACGAGGCACTGCATTCCATTCTAGGTGTGGCCGCCACCACTACCACACCACTGTCCGTGGACTCTGACGATGGGGTATTGTCGACGGCCGTTTCCTCGGAGAAGTTCGCGGACGGGGAAGATGAGGAAGGAGATATGGAGGACGAGGCAGTCGACAGCGCTTTCAATGCTGATTTCCCCAACAGCCAGGGGAAATCACCCTCACGGAGATCCCCTACCAACCCTCCCAAGGTGGTAACCCAGACCGTGAATCAGGGGAAACATCAGTAGGTAAGTGTTTTAAACATTTATTTTGAACAGAATAGGAATGGTATCTTAACAATGGGTTTTTCATGATTAGTTTGCCCTAGGCGCTTTAGTTTCTAGTCCTTGCCAGTGCAGCTACTGGAAAATTCTGTCAATATGTCCGGGGATAGAGCAGAAATCCTCCTGGGGCATCTTCACGAAGGTCTCCTGGAGGTATTGTGAAAGCCTTTGCATCAGGTTCCTGGGGAGAGCGGCCTTATTGCGTCCTCCATGGTAGGAAACTTTTCCGCGCCAGGCTAGCAGCAAGTACTCCGGGATCATTGCCTCGCAAAGCATGGTGGCATACGGCCCTGGTGCTTGCTGGCATTCACGCAGCATGCGGTCTTTCTCTGTCTCCGAAATCGTCATCAGAGTGATATCACTCATGGTGACCTGCTTTGAATTAGGGGAATGTTAGTATTGGGACTGATTGTCTGTTCCTTTACATAACTGTAACCGGCGGTTTACAGCCATGCGGTGGAGGCGTGACAGGGGCAGCATGGAGGGATCTTTCCCAGGGACAGCCGCGAGGGGGTTGGGACAGGGGCAGAGTTCATGCTGGCCGGATTGCCGGCAGCAGGAACTGGCCAATGCTAGGAGCATTGCTTGGAACGTGAAAGGAGGGCACTGCTATAAATTAAGCTTTAAGCAGCCAAAAGTCTACGGCTTACCATGTCCGCCTGCTAGCCGAATTCCGTTGTCCGGCCCCGCTTGTGTGATCTGTACAGCAAGACCCCAGGCACTCAATGGGAAGGCCGAAAATTCGACCTTGTACTGAGTGCGCATGTGATAGGTGCTGTGCATGGTCTTGTTCACAGAGAAAGACTATATTCATTGTTCGCAAAATTGTATCTTTCTGATGAATTCACTCCCTTTTTCCCATCCCACAGCTGCGAGTGTCTCCCGACCTACCCCAGCATCCCCCTCCCAGAGGCTGGCGCAGATCAGGCGACGAAAGAGAAGGACACGGGACGAGATGTTCTCAGAACTTATGGGCTGCTCCCAAGCCGAGGCGGCACAGCAGACCCAATGGAGGGAGAACATGTTGCAATACCAGCGATCACACAGCGAATGGGAGGACAGGTGGCGGCAGGAAGACCAGCAGGCAACTCAAACGCTGCTTGGACTAATGAGGGAGCAAACGCTCCGGCACCTTGTAGATGTTCTGCAGGACAGGAGGACAGAGCCCCGCTGCATTCTCTCTCTAACCGCCCTCCCCCGCCACAAAGTCCCATCCCCCCCTCACCCAAAGTCCCAAGAAGGAGGGGCGGCAGGGGCCGTGAAAACAGTCACTCCACCCCTGCAGACTGCTCAAGTAACAGAAGGCTCTCATTCCCAAAGATTTTATAAGTCCTTTCCTTCGCTCCAAGCACCTCACCCAAGCCCCGTCCCAGTTTCATCCCCTAACTGTGTAGTTCTTAATAAAAAATACGTTTCTGTTAATTACTGTTTCCATCATGTTCTTTTAGAGGAGAGTATCAGAGGGGTAGCCGTGTTAGTCTGAATCTGTAAAAAGCAACAGAGGGTCCTGTGGCACCTTTAAGTCAGTATGGAGATAACTCCAAGATAAGACTTGGAGTCTTCAGGACCAGACTCCAAAGAGAAACTGCTGAGCTCCAGTTCATTTGCAAATTTGACACCATCAGATCAGGATGAAACAAAGACTGTGAATGGCTATCCAACTACAGAAGCAGTTTCTCCTCCCTTGGTGTTCACACCTCAACTGCTAGCAGAGCACCTCACCCTCCCTGATGGAACTAACCTCGTTATCTCCATACTGATTTATACCTGCCTCTGGAGATTTCCATTACTTGCATCTGAAGAAGTGAGGTTCTTACCCACGAAAGCTTATGCTCCCAATACTTCTGTTAGTCTTAAAGGTGCCACAGGACCCTCTGTTGATTTTTAGAGGAGAGTGTGTTTGAAGGGAGGGAAGGGAGTTGGTAATTGGAGAGGACAGTCACCTTTACCAGGGTACAGACACGGGGGCAGGTTCAGCGGAAGGTCACACACACATTGCAGTCACTAGGCACCCTGGTCAGGCTGGGAGGTGGTTTTCATGTTCTGTGTGGGGGGGCTATGTGAGTGTGTGGCGGGGGAGGGTGGTTACAGATCTTATGCAGCGGTCCTTAGCCTGGATGACAGAGCCACGCAGCAGGGGATCTGTAACTCCCCCTCCCCCCCGCCACAAAGTCACATAGCCCCCACACACAGAGTCCCGAAAAGGAGGGGTGGCAGGCTCCGTTGAAACAACCAGTCCACCACTGCGGACCGCTCTAGGAGCAGGAGCCTGTCATTCCTCGAGTTTAGAAGCGTCCTTTCCATCACTACACCCACTCCCCACCAGTCTGCGTCCCAGTTTCAACACTTTACCACGAAATCCTTAATAAAGAAAACAGTGTTAATGAACAAAGTTTAATTTATTTTATTTTTAAAGGTGTGTTGGAAGGGGCGAGACGGGGTGAACAAGGTATGTAACTGGAGAGGATAGTCAACATTAAGTGGGTAAAGAAATGGGGGCAGGTGCAGCTTCTGTTTAAACAAACTTAATAGTCACAGGTTACCCTGCTCACTCTGGAACCTAGCTTTCAAAGCTTCCCGGATGCACAGCGCGTCCCGCTGGGCTCTTCTAATCGCCCGGCTGTCTGGCTGGGCATAATCAGCAGCCAGGCGATTTGCCTCAACCTCCCACCCCGCCATAAACGTCTCCCCCTTGCTCTCACAGAGATTGTGGAGCACACAGCAAGCTGCAATAACAATGGAGATATTGGTTTCGCTGAGATCAGAGCGAGTCAGTACACTTCTCCATCTCCCCTTGAGACGTCCAAAAGCACACTCCACCACCATTCTGCACTTGCTCAGCCGGTAGTTGAAGAGTTCGCTTTCACTGTCCAGGGCACCTGTATAGGGCTTCATGAGCCAGGGCATTAGCGGGTAGGCTGGGTCCCCGAGGGTCACTATAGGCATCTCCACATCCCCAACAGTTATTTTGTGGTCAGGGAAGTAAATACCTTCCTGCAGCCATCTAAACAGACCAGAGTTCTTGAAAACGCGAGCATCATGAACCTTGCCCGGCCATCCGACATTGATGTTGGTAAAACGTCCCCTATGGTCCACCAGTGCTTGCAGCACCATTGAAAAGTAGCCCTTTCGGTTAATGTACTGGCTGGCCTGGTGGGCCGGTCCCAGGATAGGGATGTGAGTTCCATCTATAGCCCCACCGCAGTTTGGGAATCCCATCGCAGCGAAGCCATCAATGATGACCTGAACGTTTCCCAGGGTCACTACCTTTGAAAGCAGTAGCTCAACGATTGCGTTGGCTACTTGCATCACAGCAACCCCCACGGTAGATTTACCCACTCCAAATTGATTCGCGACTGACCGGTAGCTGTCTGGCGTTGCAAGCTTCCAGAGGGCTATGGACACTCACTTCTGGACAGTCAGGGCTGCTCGCATCCGTGTGTCTTTGCGCTTCAGGGCAGGGGACAGCAACTCACAAAGTTCCAGGAAAGTTCCCTTACACATCCGAAAGTTTCGCAGCCACTGTGATTCATCCCAGACCTGCAGCACTATGCGGTCCCACCAGTCTGTGCTTGTTTCCCGGGCCCAGAATCGCCGTTCCACACCATCAACATGACCCATTGCCACCATGATGTCCACGGCGCGGGGTCCCATGCTTTGCGAGAGGTCTGTGCCCCTCTCAGACTTAATGTCCTCACTGCGCTGCCGTAGCCTCCTCGCCCGATTTCTCAGCATCTGCCTTTGAAAAAGGTGGATGATAAGGTGCGAGGTGTTGACAACGGCCATAACTGTAGCGATGATCGCAGCAGGCTCCATGCTCGCAGTACTGTGGCGTCCGCGCTATCAATCACCAGAAAAGTGCGCGAACTGATCGCCCGCCGGCGCTTTCAGGGAGGGAGGGCGGGAGTGAGGGTTGAATGACGACAGTTACTCAAAACCACCCTTGACACATTTTTTGCCCCAGCAGGCATTGGGGGCTCGACCCAGAATTCCAATGGGCAGCGGGGACTACAGGAACTGTGGGATAGCTGCCCACAGTGCACCGCTTCCAATGTCGACGCTTGCCCCGTTAGTGTGGACTCACAAAGTCGAATTACTGTCCTTAGTGTGGCTTTGACTTTGTAATATCGGTTCCACAAATTCGCTTTAAGTAAAATCGAACTACTCTCGTAGTGTAGACATACCCTCAGGGATCAGTTCTGGGTCTGGTTCTGTTCAATGGCTTCATCAAGGGTTTAGATAATGGCATAGAGAGTACACTTATTAAGATTGTGGCGATACTAAGCAGGAAGGGGTTGCAAATGCTTTGGAGGACAGGATTAAAATTCAAAATGATCTGAACAAACTGGATAAACAGTCTGAAGTAAATAGGATGAAATTCAATATGGACAAATGTAAACTACCCCACTTAGGAAGAAACCATCAATTGCACACATCAAAATTGGGAAATGACGCCTAGGAAGAAGTACCACAGAAAGGAATCTGGGGTCATAGTGGATCACAAGCTAAATATGAGTCAACCGTGTAACACGGTTGCAAAAAAAGGCAACATCTTTCTGGGATGATTAGCCCGAGTGTTGTAAGCAAGACACAAGGAGTAATTCTTCCTCTCTACTCTGTGCTGATTAGGCCTGAACTGGAGCATTGTGCCCAGGAAGGATGTGGACACATTGGAGAAAGTCCACGGGAGAGCAATACGAATGATTAAAGATCTAGAAAACATGACCTATGAGGAAAGATCGAAAGAATTGGGTTTGTTTAGTCACAGAAGAGAAGACAGAGAGGGGACATGATAACAGTTTGCAAGTACATAAAAGGTTGTTACAAGGAGGAGGGGAAAAATTGTATTCATCAACTTCTGAGGACAGGACAAGAAGCAATGGGCTTAAATTGCAACAAGGGAGGTTTAGGTTGGACATTAGGGGAAAAAATCTTGTCAGGATGGTTAAGCACTGGAATAAATTGCCTAGAGAGGTTGTGGAATCTCTCTCATTGGAGGTTTTAAGAACAGGTTAGTCAGGGATGGTCTATATCAGAGGTCTTAAAACATGCGGCCTGTGGGGCTAGTTCCTGCAGCCTGCAAAGCTCCCCGTGGCCCACTCCCCACCCCCTCCAGGCTGGGGGTGGGCAAACTATAGCCCCCGTGGCGCCGCAAGCCCTGCGCCGCTCCCTGAAGCGGCCGGCACCACGTCCCTGTGGCGGCGGGGCGTGGGGGTGGGGGCAGAGGGCTCTGTGCGTTGCCCTCCCTTCCAGGCACCGCCCCTCCGCAGCGCCCATTGGCCGGGAACGGGGAACCGTGGCCAATGGGAGCTTCGGGGCAGGTATCTGGAGGAGCAGCAAGGCCAGTGCACGGAGCCCTGTGGCCCCTTCCCCAGGGGCCGCAGGCATGTGGTTCCGGCTGCTTCCCGGAGTGGCGCTGGGCCAGGGCAGGCAGGCAGGGAGCCTGTCCTGGCCCCGGAGCTGCTCTAGGTAAGCGGCGCTGGGCCGGAGCCCACACCCCAACCCTCCTGCACCCCAACTCCCTTCCCTGAGCCCCCTGCCGCACCCTGCACCCATCCTGCACCCCAACTCCCTGCCCTGAGCCCTGGCCACACCCCGCACCCCTCCTGCACCCCCTGGGAGCAGGGAGGGGGTGGAGTTAGGGTGGGGAATTCAAGGAAAGGGGTTGGAATGGGGGCAGGGAAGGGGTGGGAAAGGCAGGGAAGGGGCGGGGCCTAATAGAAGGGGCAGAGTTGGGGCAGGGCTGGGGGCAACAGGGGAGGGGTGTCAGTGATGTGGCCCTCGAGCCAATGCATTAGTCCTCATGTGGCCCTCGTGGCCATTTGAGTTTGAGATCCCTGGTCTAGATAATAGCTAGTCCTGCCTTGAGTGCAAGGGACTGGACTAGATGTCCTCTCGAGGTCCCTTCCAGTTCTAGGATTCTATGGTACTAGAGCAATAGTTGGAGATTTCCCGAAAAGCCTCATTGTAGACAAGGTCTATGAGTGGGAGCGAGGATCTCCTGTCAGTGGCTCCAGGCTAAAATCCACAAGCAAATACTGATGGCTGTTCAGAGATGGTCACTTGAAAAGAGGCGATGGGTCTCTTGTCACTTACCCTGAGCTACAGCGTAGCCGTCTCCCGTCCTCCCTGCAGAGAGAAGGCAAATTTCAGTGAATGCAGCTCCCGAGATAGGAACCGACTCCGATCTGTGCCCACAGCTCAGAAACAGGACCCCTGGCGCCAGTAATGGACTCAAGGTCCCAGGCGCTCACGATCGGCAGGAGAGAAAGACACGACACAGTTTCCAAAGATCTCAGTCCACTGGCTGCTGGGCTCGCTGGAAAACCAAGCCTCATATAAACTGTAACCCGCACCAAGGTTCTGGGTCTGGCCCTCCAGCAGCTCCCATCGGGGTCATTAGCTCAGTCCCGCAGTGGGACAGTCACACAGTACTGACACTGGCTCCTGTATTGCTGTTGGCCTTAGGTAGGTGTGCAGGGCCCGGCAAGTCCAGGAAATGCCCCCAACCCAGCCATTTTACCTGGGCATTGCTTTTTCCAGAAGAATACTCCGATTATAACACCAATCAGGACAGCTGCAGTGATAACTCCAGCCACAATGGGAATCAAACTATTATTTGGTTCTGAAATGGAATGGAGAGAATGAGCAATGGGGAAAAATCCCCCACTAAAACCCCCCTTTCATCCCAGTGCAGGGATCAGTCAGTCAGCTCCCCAGATAAGGGCTGAATCCTGCAACCATCCACCCCTTCCAATGCAGCCACCATGTACCTACCAGGCATTATACCCCACCACAGAAAGTCCTGGACACTAGACCCAGCCTCTACCACTTCAATTCATAATAAATATTTAGCACTTAAAATAGAAGATTTTTATAACATTAATCAATCTTCATAAACCTAATTATGGGAGAGAATGAATGTCAGTATCGTCCCTAAACAGGAAAGGGGGAGACTTGCTGAAGATCACACAGAGTCAGTGAAAGAGCCAGGAATAGACCCCAGGAATCCTGACTTCCAGCCTTCCACTTTAAGTTTCATTAATCAGCTTCTCCTGTTGTCTGAAAGATCCACATAATAATACAGCAAAAAGAAAAATATTTCTAAGAGAATAAGGAAATGTGGTTTATGACACAAAAATTGGCAGGGACGTAGTAGCAGGATTATGATGTGAAACCATCTGTTGACTAGATTTCCAGTGCAGGCTGCCCTTTTAGAAATTGTTTGCACTTCCAAATGCTGCATTTTTCCACTTCCCAATTAACCAAGCAAAAAGATGGGTAATAAATTCTCTCTCGACTTCCTTGTGCTAGGGGCATAGGAGACTCTCCCCCGATGCAGGGTTCTAATCTGCCTCCTCGCTCCATTCCAAGGCCAGACCCTCTCTTCCAGCATCACTGCGCACAGAAACAAGCTGCTCCCAACATTAAATCTCTACCTCTGGCCACATGGGCCCATAGAGTCGTGTTTCTGAGAACCTGCTGAATCCTAGGACTAGAAGGGACCTCGAGAGCTTATCTAGTCCCGTCCCCTGCACTCATGGCAGGACCACGAGTGCATGAAGTTGAGAACGGGCTGGAAGCTGAAGCAAGACCAACTCTGTCTGGAAATAAGGGGCAGATTTGAGCTTCTCCTGGGATGTGATAAATTCTCCATCCCTTGGAGACTACATCTGGAATGGAAATCTCTTTCTGAAGGATCAGCGCTAGTTTGCCCACAGATGACCAGACTGTGATTCCCCCCTGCCCTGGACTAGGCAGGAGCTCAGATCAGATGATTAGAATGGTCCCTTCAGGCCTTAATGTCTCGTTGTTAATCTTCTCCCTTCAGAGACACTGTATTGCTGAGATGTATCCAACTGCCCCAGAGGCAGCAAACTGGAGAGCAAGACATGAGCCCCAGGCACTGTGGGTCCCAACTCTAGCACAAGAACTTGACTGCAGGGGGACAGAGCCAAAGAGGACAGGGCCTCACAGACCCTGAGAAAGTCCAGCTTCAGCCTATAAATCCAAATGAGAATTTTTCAGGGGTTGAGTTTAATGGATTCCCCCTCTCCCACTAGGAAAACAGGCAAACACACAAACTCCTTACCCCAGGAGACAGAGAGTGGCTCTAACAGGCTTTCATGCTCCACTTGACATGAATATTGGGCTTTGATCTTGGGATCAATCTCCATTGTCACCCAGGTCTGGTAGGTCCCATCCCCATTGGGTAGGATGCCTTCAGAGTAGGTCTCCTGCTGTCTGCTCTCCCCATTTTTCAGCCAGGTCACGGTGATGTCCCGGGGGTAGAATCCACTGACCTTACAGGAGAGGGTGGTGAGGCCGTCACGAGATGACCTATCGCTCACTCTAGCTGTTGGGCACACTGGGAAAAAGAAGAAACTCAAGTGAGGTGTTTTCAAGCTCTAATCCAGGCAGCATTTTCTAGAGCTTTGCAGCATGAAATTCTGAGACCCGAGCAGTGGGAGAGGATGAGAATCCATGAGACAGAATCCCTCTGATGAGAGAGAACCATCATGTTAGAGGATTTCTGTGCCGAATTCACAGTATCAGCAACGGTGAATCCTGAATCCAGGTCCCTGACCTGGCCTCTGCTCCAAACCACAGAGACACAAATACTTTGACAGGCTTCACTAAACTCCAGATACAGGTGTCAATCACACACTAGGTTTGTACCCATCTCCTCTCAGTCCCTGGATTTGAAAGAGAGGAGAATCTTGCCCTGGCCAGGGAGCAAAAACTGGACTGAATAAACTGACCAATTAGAGATGGAAAGGGCCCATTAAACAAAAAGTGACACACAGTGCTAAATTGCCCCTCAAACGAGCTAATATGAATTGGCTCATTTCTTGTAGGTTGTTACCAAATCTATTTACCCCAGTATTATGGATTTCAAAAGGAATTATGCTAATGTTGAAAAATCAGTTTCCCAGCCCCCTGGCACTGAAATACACATTACAATGCTGTGTATGGATTTTTCTTGTTGGCATTTGTAAAGATGGCAAAGGACAAGATAATGTTCTGCTGAGGTTTGTGAGAGAAATAAGCAATTAGGATAATTGTTGCAAAAAACTGGGTAGAAATTTCAAGTAACCTTGAACAGCAAGTGCAAACTGTTTGGGAAGGGAAAGATCAGGGTGTGTAATGATGCTAACGAATCTGGGAAATGTGTGTATATGGTAACAGACAAGGTACATAAATGGGTAATAGTGAGTTAACATTTTGAAGCAGACTGTCCTCCTGAGTTGGAGTGTTAAAGCATTTAACCTCTTCCCTTCTATGTTTGTGATTAATCTTTAACTAAAAAGCTTTGGTAATAAATTTGAGTGTGATTATCTGGTGTCTTATTGATAAAAGAATCGAAAAGTAAGTATGAAAGTGTTGCAGCAAAGGTAGGTCTTGAGGGGGAAAACTTTAAGGACAAGGGGACCCTTCTTCCAGGTTAGTATGGGGAGGGCAATTCCACATGTAGGGAATGGCATGGAAGGAAGCACATAAATGACTGTAGGAGAAGTTTGGCAACAAGGACAAAGCTACCATCATTAATGGAACACGGGCTGGGGGCAACACAAGAAATATGATGGTACAGACAGTGAATGGGGAAGAATTACATGGTGAATGAAGCTGGTGTCCATAGAAGTGGCACTTCCATAATTAAGCAGAGTGCTCTAACATGCACAAGTACAGATTGCCTTGATAACGGCTGTGTCACATCAGAGGAAGAGGTAGAATTTGTGATGTGAAGTTGCGCTCATTTGGTCAAGTGGCTCTGGAGATGCAGCTTCTCTACAGTGAACTGCTTTTAACATTTTCAATTTCTTATCTTTTTTTCCAGCAGAACTGATGGGGAAGGGGTTGTTTCCCCACCTATCCCTGGTGCAAGGTTCGCTGAATATCCCCCTACCCACCTGCTCCAGTTTGGAACTGGGGCTGGGGAATGGAGATGTAGCCAGTAGTGTCCCCCTAGGTGGGGCTTGTCCCTCACCTTACCTTTCCTCTGTAGAGTCTCCTTCCCGTACTCTAGAGCACTCCTTAGCCAGGAAATACAATTCCCCTCCACGTAGCGTTTCCACTGCTGGTTGTCATTTACTTCAGCCTCCCATCTCCTCTTGGTGATCTGAGCCCCAATATCTGCTGCTACCCAAGTCATGGTCTCCTTATCGAAGGTAAGAAAGTCTCGTCCGTCATATGAATCCTGGTAAAACCCCTGAATGCTGTTGTCTTCCCGGAGATCACAGCCGTATATCGTCTGGATGATGTGAAACCCTGAAACACAGCTGAGGGTCAGAAGCAGTCTCTCTCTGAAAATCTCACCAAGAGCCCACTGCAGGTAGCCCAGTGGTTCTTCTTCTTGCTACTGGGCCCTCCCTCCCCTGAGAAATGGGGTTCCCACTTATGCTGTTGGGTCCTACACCCTCCCAGCTCCTTTCAGGGGGGAACCCAAACCCACAGGGGGCACCCTCTCCATCTGTTGGGTCTTGTACACTAAAGAGCCCCCACTGCAGAGAGCTCACAACCTTCAAGGAATACCTCACTGCTGCTTGTTCTTGTATGTTCCCTGCAGGAGGAGCAGGGTGGCACAATCCCAAAGGGAGTACTCCGGATATTGCAGGGATCTATCCCCTCCAGCTCTCTTCTGCTCTCTGAGGATCCCCCCAGTTCTCGTAGTCAGGGTCAATCTGGAGAAGAGAGGGAGTTCAGGGTGTCTGTACCCAACTCTCTTCTGCTCTGGTTGTTAATTTTGCAGGGTCCTCAGGATCACTTGGTCCCCCACCTCCGTCATTGACAGTACCCCCATTCCCCTGTGAGGAGGAGGTACAGGTCTGTCCCCCACACTAACCTCTGCTCTGGTTTAATGACCTCACAGAATGCCCAGGGTCACTCTGTTTCCCTGCCCCATCTTCTCTGTGCCCCCAACTCAGTCTAGGAATGGCAAAGAACCAACTTCATATGCTTGGCCTCTTTTTCACATGGCCACTGTCTCAAGGTGATTCCCTGTGAAGATCAGGCCACTGACGGCCCTTAGTTCAGCTAGCCACCATTTTCCTACAGCCAGGCTAATCTTCACAACAACGGCCCCCATCTCGCACACAACCAAGAGCAGACTCAGTTAATGGAGCCACCCCTGGGCTGATAGGAGGCAGGGAGGGAGACTGGGGGGGAGGGAAGGGGGATGGGGACAGGAAGGAGAATTTAGGGGAGTGGGAGAGAGGCTGTGGTGAACAGAGAACAGTGTGGGGATCACGAGGAAGACTGAAATGTGGGGAAAGGATCAGACCCCTAGCTTGGCAAACTGGGTAGAATGTTGGGGCACAAAAATAACTCACACAGGGTCCCAAATATTTTCACCCCTCCCTCACCCTGCATTAGATACATCGAGGTAAATGCCAAGATTTTCAGCAATGACTAGTGATTTTGGGTGCCTAACTGAGACCCTTTAAAGGGGCCTGATCAGAAAGTGGGAGCACCCGGCCTCTCAACATCAGACACCCAAAAATCACTAATCACTTGTGGAAAACATTAAAAGTAACAACAGCTACAGAAAGGTTAGTAACCATTTTTTCTTCTTCAACTGTTTGCACATGTCCCTTCCATGTTCGGGGACTCCCAAGCAATACCGTAAGAGGTGGGCTCGGAGTTCATGGACACATGGATTACAACACTGCCCAGCCAAACCCAGTGTCATCTCTCACTTGGTGGGTAATGGCGTAGTTGGAAGAAAAAGTATGTACTGACGCCCAGGTGGCTGCTCTGCAAATGTCCTGGATCAGGCCTGGGCCATGAACGCCACTGAGGAAGCTTGTGCTCTCACAGAATGGGCCGCAAGGAAGGCAGGTGGTGGGACACCTGCCTGCTCGTAGCACATGTGAATGCACAATGTAATCCACAATGAAATTCTCTGAGCCAAAAGGGGTAGGGTTTTCATCCTATCAGAGCGGTGTGGATTTATGGATCAGCTTAGGACACCTGCCTAACATCCAGAGGGTGGAGATGTCATTCCTCCCTATTCTTGTGCGGCTTGAGGAAGGGAATGGGCAGGAAAATACCCTGATTACTATGAAACTCCAAGATTACCTTTGGGAGGAACACGGGGTGGGGGCAACGTTGTACCTTGTCGCAGTAGCGTAGCCGGGTTGGGGGGGAGCAGGGGGAGCGGCCGCTCCCCCACTGAGCAGAAGCTGTGCCTTTTTTGTGCTCCGACGCCTTTTGCTCCTGCGCTGCTGCCGGAGTGGAGCATTTTTTTTTTGCTCCCAGCGCCTTTTTTTCTCCCGACACTTTTTGCTCCCGGTGCCTTTTTTTAGCTCCGCTCCCCGTGCTCTTAACCTGGCTACGCCACTGCCTTGTCGTTAAAGAACACTGTATATGGAGGTTTTGACATAAGAGCTCTAATCTCCGAGCCCCTCCTGACTGAGGTAATTGCTACCAGAAAGGCGACCTTCTAGGAAAGGTCCAACAGAGGGCACAATGCTAGAGGCTCAAAGGGAGGCCCCGTGAGCTCTGACATGACCAGGTTTAAGTCCCCCAGGGGGATGTTGTCAAGGCTGATTCCCCACTCTGGCATTTCGAGTGCAGAAGGTGGGAGCCTGCAAGGACTCGAAAAATTAATACTGGCCACTCCAGCCTGGTAATGCTGCCACCACCCAAGTGAAAATCTGCCTTTTGCCAATCCAGAAGAACTCTCTTGGGAAGTTTTTCTGGGGCGCCTCGGCTTTTCCACCCCTTCTTCGGGAAAGCCAAGAAAGGAAACAAAAGAAAAGGAGAACCCAGCGGTTGTATTAGCTGATTAATATATGCACAACCTCTTTACCTCATAAGACACAGAAATCCAGTCATGTTCTTACAAAAAGGAAATTTTATTTAAAAAAAAGAAAGAAAACACCCTTGGAAAACTTAGGTTATTGCTAGATCTTAAAAGAGCAACTGCAAGGATTAATCACCAAGAGTAGCTTTCTTGGGATCCAGTTTAAAGGTTACAACAAAACAAAAGCACGTGGGGTTAGCACAAAGGAATACACAAGCCATAAAAAGAGATCGGCCTAATCGTGTCTACCTGAACATTTCATGTTCTACTTCTGTCATAAATATAAAGGGACGGGGGAGAGGGTCTGATGCAGTGCTATAAAATCCTCTTACCAGTAAAGGGTTAAGAAATTCAGGTAACCAGACTGACACCTGACCTGGCTGGCATCTGACCAATAAGGGGACAAGATACTTTCAAATCTTGGGATGGGGGAAGACTTTGTGTGTGGCTCTTTGTCTGAGTCAGAGTGATCTTGGGAGACAAGAAGTACCTGCAGAAAATCAATCTCCTCAACCAGTCATCTTCTCACCAAACCTCACTTTTCTAAAGTAAGTTTAGTCAGCATTGCGAGTAGGTTTCTGTTTGTTTTGCTTGGTGAGCTTTCCCTGTGTTAGGGGGGGGGGGGGGTTATTCCTGTTTTTTCTGTAACTTTAAGATTTTGTCCAGAGGGGGAATCCCTCTGAGTTTGGAAATTGAGTACCCTGTAAAATAGTTACCATCCTGATTTTACAGAGATGATTTTACCTTCTTTGTTTTAATAAAATCCTTCTTTTAAGAACCTGACTGTTTTCTATGGTTTTAAAACCCCGGGAGTGGGTTTTTAGATCACTGTGTAACCAATTGGTTAGGAGATTATTCTCAAGCTTCCCAGGAAAGGGGGTGTACGGGCTTGAGAGGGTATTTTGGGGGGGAAGGGGAACTTCAAGTGGTTCCTTTCCAGGATTCCTGTTTAAAACACTTGATGGTGGCAGTGAGAGAAGCATTTATCAGGGTGCAGGGAATTTTGTACCTTGGGGGTTTTAACCTAAGCTGGTAGAAAAAGCTTAGGAGCTCTTCATGCGGGTCCCCACGTCTTTACCCTAGAGTTTAGAGTGGGGAGGGAACCCTGACAACTTCCATATCGGTGGTTCCAAATGAGTAGTTTCTAGGTATGATCCTGATGATTTTTCATACCTGGCCCAGAGCTTTTTACGGCATAAGTACTGCCCTCTCCCTCTGCAGCAAAGAGAACAAAAGACACACACACCCAGCACTTTTCCCCACTTTGAGAGGGTACAGCTTCCTTACTGGTTCCCCTGGTCAGGTGCCAACTCATTTTAAGCTTACTTCTTAACTCTTTACAGGGAAGGCAGTTAGGGTACCGCTGCTAAGGAGGATTCAATAGCTACTGAATGGTTGGGGTGCTACCCCCACTCATTTATCACAGAGGGGTTCCCAGATTTGTGGGTACAGCCTTTCAAAGCCCTCGAG
>NW_027053310.1:0-39000 GCF_011386835.1 Chrysemys picta bellii
GTGGATGAGGCTTTTTTTAAGCAACTAACAAAATCATCCAAAGCCCAAGATTTGGTGGTGATGGGGGACTTCAACTATCCGGCTATATGTTGGGAAAATAACACAGCGGGGCACAGACTATCCAACAAATTCCTGGACTGCATTGGAGACAACTTTTTATTTCAGAAGGTTGAAAAAGCTACTGGGGGGAAGCTGTTCTAGACTTGATTTTAACAAATAGGGAGGAACTCGTTGAGAATTTGAAAGTAGAAGGCAGCCTGGGTGAAAGTGATCATGAAATCATAGAGTTTGCAATTCTAAGGAAGGGTAGAAGGGAGAACAGCAAAATAGAGACAATGGATTTCAGGAAGGCAGATTTTGGTAAGCTCAGAGAGCTGATAGGTAAGGTCCCATGGGAATCAAGACTGAGGGGAAAAACAACTGAGGAGAGTTGGCAGTTTTCCAAAGGGACACTATTAAGGGCCCAAAAGCAAGCTATTCCGCTGGTTAGGTAAGATAGAAAATGTGGCAAAAGACCACCTTGGCTTAACCATGAGATCTTGCATGATCTAAAAAATAAAAAGGAGTCATATCAAAAATGGAAACTGGGACAGATTACAAAGGATGAATATAGGCAAACAACACAGGAATGCAGGGGCAAGATTAGAAAGGCAAAGGCACAAAATGAGCTCAAACTAGCTACGGGAATAAAGGGAAACAAGAAGACTTTTTATCAATACATTAGAAGCAAGAGGAAGACCAAAGACAGGGTAGGCCCACTGCTTAGTGAAGAGGGAGAAACTGTAACAGGAAACTTGGAAATGGCGGAGATGCTTAATGACTTCTTTGTTTCGGTCTTCACCGAGAAGTCTGAAGGAATGCCTAACATAGTGAATGCTAATGGGAAGGGGGTAGGTTTAGCAGATAAAATAAAAAAAGAACAAGTTAAAAATCACATAGAAAAGTTAGATGCCTGCAAGTCACCCGGGCCTGATGAAATGCATCCTAGAATACTCAAGGAGCTAATAGAGGAGGTATCTGAGCCTCTAGCTATTATCTTTGGAAAATCATGGGAGACGGGAGAGATTCCAGAAGACTGGAAAAGGGCAAATATAGTGCCCATCTATAAAAAGGGAAATAAAAACAACCCAGGAAACTACAGACCCCAGTGAGTTTAACTTCTGTGCCAGGGAAGATAATGGAGCAAGTAATTAAGGAAATCATCTGCAAACACTTGGAAGGTGGTAAGGTGATAGGGAACAGCCAGCATGGATTTGTGAAGAACAAATCATGTCAAACCAATCTGATAGCTTTCTTTGATAGGATAACGAGCCTTGTGGATAAGGGTGAGGCTGTGGATGTGGTATACCTAGACTTTAGTAAGGCATTTGATACGGTCTCGCATGATATTCTTATTGATAAACTAGGCAAATACAATTTAGATGGGGCTACTATAAGGTGGGTGCATAACTGGCTGGATAACCGTACTCAGAGAGTTGTTATTAATAGTTCCCAATCCTGCTGGAAAGCCATAACGAGTGGGGTATCGCAGGGGTCTGTTTTGGGACCGGCGCTGTTCAATATCTTCATCAACAACTTAGATATTGGCATAGAAAGTACGCTTATTAAGTTTGCGGATGATACCAAACTGGGAGGGATTGCAACTGCTTTGGAGGACAGGGTCATAATTCAAAATGATCTGGACAAATTGGAGAAATGGTCTGAGTTAAAGAGGATGAAGTTTAACAAAGACAAATGCAAAGTGCTCCACTTAGGAAGGAACAATCAGTTTCACACATACAGAATGGGAAGAGACTGTCTAGGAAGGAGTACGGCAGAAAGGAATCTAGGGGTTATAGTGGACCACAAGCTAAATATGAGTCAACAGTGTGATGCTGTTGCAAAAAAAAGCAAACCTGATTCTGGGATGTATTAACAGGTGTGTTGTGAGCAAGACACGAGAAGTCATTCTTCCGCTCTACTCTGCTCTGGTTAGGCCTCAGCTGGAGTATTGTGTCCAGTTCTGGGCACCGCATTTTAAAAAAGATGTGGAGAAATTGGAAAGGGTCCAGAGAAGAGCAACAAGAATGATTAAAGGTCTTGAGAACATGACCTATGAAGGAAGGCTGAAAGAATTGGCTTTGTTTAGTTTGGAAAAGAGAAGACTGAGAGGAGACATGATAGCAGTTTTCAGGTATTTAAAAGGGTGTCATAAGGAGGAGGGAGAAAACTTGTTCACCTTAGCCTCTAAGGATAGAACCAGAAGCAATGGGTTTAAAGTGCAGCAAGGGAGGTCTAGGTTGGACATTAGGAAAAAGTTCCTAACTGTCAGGGTGGTTAAACACTGGAATAAATTGCCGAGGGAGGTTGTGGAATCTCCATCTCTTGAGATATTTAAGAGTAGGTTAGATAAATGTCTATCAGGGATGGTATTTGGTCTTATAGACTCATAGACTTTAAGGTCAGAAGGGACCATTATGATCATCTGGTCTGACCCCCTGCATGCTGCAGGCCACAAGACCCTTCCCTGGACTGTGCCGTTGAAGTCCCCAATCCTGTGTTTTAGTGACTTCAATCGGCAGGGACCCTCCTGCTAGTGATCCCTGCCCCATGCTGCGGAGGAAGGCGAAAAACCTCCAGAGGCTCAGCCAATCTACCCTGGAGGAAAATTCCTTCCCGACCCCAAATATGGCGATCAGTAATACCCCGAGCATGTAGGCAAGAGTCTCTAGCCTGACCCTTGTTTGCCATTATGCTATTTACGTACCATTGCTTGGTTTTCCTCGGCTACTATGTTTTACCATTAAACCATTCCCTCCATAAACTTATCCAACTTAATCTTAAAACCAGACAGGTCCGTTGCCCCCACCGTTTCCCTCGGAAGGCCGTTCCAATATTTCACCCCTCTGACGGTCAGAAACCTTCGTCTGATTTCAAGCCTGAACTTCCCCACGGCCAGTTTATATCCATTGGTTCTCGTGTCCACATTAGTACTCAGCTGAAATAATTCCTCTCCCTCCCTTGTATTTATCCCTCTGATATATTTAAAGATAGCAATCATATCCCCCCTCAGCCTTCGTTTTGTCAGACTAAACAACCCGAGCTCCTCTAATCTCTTTTCATACGACAGGTTTTCCATTCCTCTGATCATCCTAGTCGCCCTTCTCTGCACCCGTTCCAATTTGAGTTCATCTTTTTTAAACATGGGAGACCAGAACTACACACAGTACTCCAAATGAGGTCTCACCAGCGCCGTATACAACGGAAGCAGGACCTCCTTATCCCTACTAGATATACCTCGCCTAATACATCCCAAGACCGCATTGGCTTTTTTCACAGCCACGTCACATTGTCGACTCATAGTCATCCTGCGGTCTACAAGGACCCCTAGGTCCTTCTCCTCTTCCGTTACTTCTAACCAATGCGTCCCCATCTTGTAACTAAAATTGTTATTAGTCATCCCCAAGTGCATCACCTTACACTTTTCACTATTAAATTTCATCTTATTTCTGACACTCCAATTCACAAGCTCATTCAAGTCTCCCTGCAGAATATCCCTATCCTCCTCCGAATTTGCAACTCCTCCCACCTTCGTATCATCCGCAAACTTTATCAGCCCACTCTTGCAATCGGTTCCGAGGTCAGTTATAAATAGATTAAATAAAATGGGTCCCAAAACCGAACCTTGAGGCACTCCACTAGTAACCTCCCTCCAACCCGACAGTTCACCCTTTAATACGACCCGCTGCATTCTCCCCATTAACCAATTCTTTATCCACCTCTGGATTTTCATATCGATCCCCATGTTTTCCAGTTTAACCAATAATTCCTCATGGGGTACAGTATCAAACGCTTTACTGAAATCCAGGTATATTAGGTCCACCGCATTTCCCTTATCTAATAAGTCCGTTACATGGTCCTGCCATGCGGGCAGGGGACTGGACTCGATGACCTCTAGAGGTCACTTCCAGCCCTAGAATCTATGAATGTATGAAAAAAACACTGTTCTCCACCCCCACCCAGGTTGGCCAGGGAGGCGGCTCTAGCAGGGGGGGCAGGAGGGATTCTGGCAGCAGTGAAGTGGGTTGCGGGGAAGTTGAGATCTTGCCCCAAGTCATCCCAGACACTAATGCTACGCCACAGGATGGCAGCATCTAGTGTCAGTGGAGTCCAAACAATATTTCAACCCCACAGTTTTCGATGAACTTCCCACAAGGGGAGGTGATGAGCACCCCAAGCAACACACACACACACACACACCACTCCTGGTGGTGGGAGGGGAACAGGAGAAAGGACAAAAGAAGTAAGAGATGAAGAGAAAGGAAGGAGGGATGGAGGAAAAGGTAAAACAAAAAGGACAAACCCTAATGTCCCCAGTGATTCTACGGCACAAAATCCAAGGGATGGAATAAAATCCTGCCATCTTAAACTACTGTTTTCCATGCCTAGAATTCAGCTGGCACCACGTGGATCAGACTGAGCAGCTGCCAAAACCTCTTGGAGGCTCTTACCTTCTAAACAGGGACGTCTGTTTTCTAGTAAAATCAGTAAAAGGAAAGGAGAAAACTCGAAAGAGGCTCCTGCACGCACTCACGTACGTGAACCCTAATACTCTCTCAGTCCTCAAAGAAAGACCCCGAGAAGGAGACTTGCTGAAGGAAAGCCACAGGGTCTCTGAGGTTTCCCTGGCCCTGTGCTCCTGTCCTGCCAGGCTGATGTCAGCATCTCTCTCTGAGGTCACCACCTCCCTAACACATTTGACCAATAAGCTGACATCCTGCAAAAGGCCTTTGTGATGGCACTGCCACACCCAACCAAACCCTCAAGTGCTAATGTCCTGCTGCTGGCCTGACACTTTGAAGCTTTGAGGTTGTCATAACTATAAAGGGAAGGGTAACAGCTGTCCTGTGTACAGTACTATAAAATCCTCCTGGCCAGAGACTCCAAAATCCTTTTCCCTCTAAAGGTTAAGAAGCTCAGGTAACCTGGCTGGCATCTGACCTAAAGGACCAATAAGGGGACAAGATATTTTCAAATCTTGGGGAGGGGAAGGCTTTTGTTTGTGTTCTTTGTTTGTGTGGGTGTTCGCCCTCGGGACTGAGAGGGACCAGACATCAATCCAGGTTCTCCACATCTTTCTAAACAAGTCTCTCCTATTTCAAACAAGGCGTGTTAGTTTTCCTTTGTTTTCTCAACTTGTAAATGTACCTTTTACTAGAGTGTTTATCTTTGTTTGCTGTACTTTGAACCTAAGACTAGAGGGGAGTCCTCTGAGCTCTTTAAGTTTGATTACCCTGTAAGGTTAATTTCCATACTGATTTTACAGAGATGATTTTTACCATTTTCTTTAATTAAAAGCCTTATTTTTAAGAACCTGATTGATTTTTCCTTGTTTTAAGATCCAAGGAGTTTGGATCTTGATTCACCAGGAGTTGGTGGGAGGAAGGAGGGGAATGGTTAATTTCTCCTTCTTTTAGATCCAAGGGGGTTGGATCTGTATTCACCAGAAGTTGGTGGGAGGAAGGAGGGGGGATGGTTTATTTCTCCTTGTTTTAAGATCCAAGGGGTTTGGATTTGTATTCACCAGGGAATTGGTGAAAGGTTTCTCAAGGCTACCCAGGGGAGGAAATTAGCCTTGGGATGGTGGTTAAGCTTAGAAGTTTTCATGCAAGCCCCTACATTTGTACCCTAAACTTCAAAGTGGGGATACAGCCTTGACACAGGTACTCTCTGTGGATCACCCCACTCAATGCGTCTTCATTCTAGGAAGCAAGCTAGCTAGACAGTAAAACATCAGAGGCTGCTCCCAATACTACACTCAGTGTTTCCAAAGTTAGGAGACTTTCTGGCCAGAAGAGACGTTTACAGCATCTCATCTAACCCCCTCCATATCATAGGCTTCCAGTATAGTACAATAGTTACTTTTTGGGCACACACATTCCAGAAAGGCATCTAGTCTTCAATCAATGACATCAAGAGTTGGAGAATCCACCACTTTCCCTTTTAGTGAGTGCCAGGGGGCTCCATTTCCCCTTCCACTAGCTCCCCATTTACAGTGAGCCAGAGCAGTACCTGCAGCAGGGAGAGGGAGTTGCTAAGGCCTCAGAGGAACAGCCCCTGCAGTGTCTCAGGCACATGGCGTAAGTGCCGGATGATGCGGAGCTGGTGCATCCCTTTAACCGTTACGTCCTCCTCCTGCAAGGGAACGAGAACGTGTCAGAGACTCAAATGCCCCGAGGAATCAGGGGCAATTAAGGACACCTGGAACCAGCACTATTTACACCCAGCACCTGCCCACCACTGAGGGATGAATTCACCTCCTGAACCCCAGAATGGAGTCGTCTTCTCCTTTCTAGTAATCTCCAGTGCCAACCCCCGTCCTTGTAGGGTGAGCTCCTGCTACCTCCCCCTCAGTGCCCTTGACAGCTGTTCCACCTCCAAACCACAGCTCAAGTTATCAGAACCCTCTTCTCCACCCCCACCCAGGTTGGGCAGGGAGGCGGCTCTAGCAGGGGGGGCACGTGGGATTCTGGCAGCAGTGAAGTGGGTTGCGGGGAGGTTGAGATCTTGCCCCAAGTCATCCCAGACACTAATGCTAAACCACACGATGGCAGCATCTAGTGTCAGTGGAGACCAAGCACTATTTCAACCATACAGTTTTGGATCAACTCCCAACAAGGGGAGGTGAAGAGCACCCCCAGCAACACACACACACACACACACACACACACATATACCACTCCTGGTGGTGGGAGGGGAACAAGAGAAAGGACAAAAGAAGTAAGAGATAAAGAGAAAGGAAGGAGGGATGGAGGAAAAGGTAAAACAAAAAGGACAAACCCTAATGTCCCCAGTGATTCTACCAGACAAAATTACAGGGAGGGATTAAAATTCTGCCACCTTGAACTAGTGTTTTCCATGCCTAGAATTCAGCTGGCACCAGATGGATCAGACTGAGCAGGTTCCAAAACCTCTTGGAGGCTCTTACTTTCTAAACAGGGATGTCTGTTTTCTAGTAAAATCAGTAAAAGGAAAGGAGACAACTCGAAAGAGGCTCCTGCTCTCACTCAAATACGTGAATCCTAATACTCTCTCAGTCCTCAAGAGAAACCTCGAGAAGGAGACTTGCTGAAGCAAAGCCACAGGGGTCTCTGAGGTTTCCCTGGCCATGCGCCCCTGTCCTGCCTCGCTGATGGCAGCATCTCTCTCTGAGGTTACCACCTCCCTAACACCTTTGACCAATATGCTGAGGTCCTGCAAAAGACCTTTGTGATATCACTGCCACCAATCAAACCCTTAAGTGCTAATGTCCTGCTGCTGGCCTGACACCATGAAGGTTTGAGCTACTCTCTGTGGATCACCCCACTCAATGCGTCTTCATTCTAGGAAGCAAGTGGGCTAGACACTAAAACATCAGAGGCTGCTCCCAATGCTACACTCAGTGTTTCCAAAATTAGTAGACTTTATGGCCACAAGAGACCTTTAGAGCATCTAATCTAAGCCCCTGCATATCATAGGCTTCCTGTATAGTACAATAGTTACTCTTTGGGCACACACATTCCAGAAAGGCATCTAGTCTTCATTCAATGACATGAAGAGATGGAGAATCCACCACTTTCCCTTTTAGTGAGTGCCAGGGGGTTCCATTTCCCCTTCCACTAGCACCCCATTTACAGTGAGCCAGAGCAGTACCTGCAGCAGGGAGTGGGAGTTGCTGATGTCCACAGAGCCACAGCCCTTGCAGTGACAACTTCCCACAAGGGGAGGTGAAGAGCACCCCCAGCAACACACACACACACACACACCACTCCTGGTGGTGGGAGGGGAACAAGAGAAAGCAAGGAGGGATGGAGGAAAAGGTAAAACGAAAAGGACAAACCCTAATGTCCCCAGTGATTCTACGGCACAAAATCCCAGGTGGGCTATAAAATTCTGCCACCTTGAACTAGTGTTTTCCATGCCTAGAATTCAGCTGGCACCAGATGGATCAGACTGCAGACTGAGCAGGTTAAAAACCTCTCCAAGGTTCTTACCTTCTCAACAGGCACGTCTGTTTTCTAGTAAAATCAATAAAAGGAGAAACTCGAAAGAGGTTCCTCCTCGCACTCACATACTTGAACCCTAATACTCTCTGAGTCCTAAAAAGGGAGACCTCGAGAAGGAGACTTGCTAAAGCAAAGCCAAAGGGGTCTCTGAGGTTTCCCTGGCCCTGCGCTCCTCTCCTGCCTGGCTGATGTCAGCATCTCTCTCTCAGGTAACCACCTCCCTAACACCTTTGACCCATAGGCTGAGGTCCAGGATAAGGCCTTTGTGATATCACTGCCACACCCAACCAAACCCTAAAGTGCTAATGTCCTGCTACTGGCCTGACACTTTGAAGGTTTGAGCTACTCTCTGTGGATCACCCCACTCAATGCATCCTCATTCTAGGAAGCAAGCGGGCTAGACAGTAAAACATCAGAGGCTGCTCCCAATGCTACACTCAGTGTTTCCAAAATTAGTAGACTTTATGGTCAGAAGAGACCTTTAGAGCATCTAATCTAACCCGCTGCATATCATAGGCTTACTGTATAGTACTATAGTTACTCTTTGGGCACACACATTCCAGAAAGGCATCTAGTCTTCATTCAATGACATCAAGAGATGGAGAATCCACCACTTTCCCTTTTAGTGAGGGCCAGGGGGCTCCATTTCCCCTTCCACTAGCTCCCCATTTACAGTGAGCCAGAGCAGTACCTGCAGCAGGGAGCGGGAGTTGCTGAAGGCCTCAGAGGAACAGCCCCTGCAGTGTCTCAGGCACCTGGCGCAAGTGCCGGATGATGCGGAGCTGGTGCATCACTTTGGCCGTGACGTCCTCCTGCTGCAAGGGTACGAGAACCTGTCAGAGACTCAAAGGTCCTGAGGAATCAGGGGGAATTAAGGGCTCCTGGAACCAGCAGTATTTCCACCCACCACCTGCCCACCGCTGAGGGATGAATTCACCTCCTGAACCCCAGAATGGAGTCTTCTTGTCCTTTCTAGTATCCTCCAGTGCCAACCCCCCTCCTTGTAGGATTAGCTCCTGCTACCTCCCCCTCAGTGTTCTTCACAGCTGTTCCACCTCCAAACCAAACCTCAAGTTATCAGAACCCTCTTCTGCACCCCCAACCAGGTTGGGCATCGAGGCGGCTCCAGCGGGGGGGCAGGAGGGATTCTGCCAGAAGTGAAGTGGGTTGAGGGGAGGTTGAGATCTTGCCCCAAGTCATCCCAGACACTAATGCTAAGCCACAGGATGGCAGCATCTAGTGTCAGTGGAGTCCAAGCACTATTTCAACCATACAGTTTTGGATGAACTCCCCACAAGGGGAGGTGAAGAGCACCCCCAGCAACACACACACACACACACACACACACACACACACACACACACACACACCACTCCTGGTGGTGAAAGGGGAACAGGAGAAAGGACAAAAGAAGTAAGAGATGAAGAGAAAGGAAGGAGGGATGGAGGAAAAGGTAAAACGAAAAGGACAAACCCTAATGTCCCCAGTGATTCTACGGGACAAAATCCCACAGAGGGAATAAAATTCTGCCATCTTAAACTACTGTTTTCCATGCCTAGAATTCAGCTGGCACCAGATGGATCAGACTGAGCAGGTTCCAAAACCTCTTGGAGGCTCTTACCTTCTAAATAGGGACGTCTGTTTTCTAGTAAAATCCGTCAAAAGGAAAGGAGAAAACTCGAAAGAGGCTCCTGCTCACACTCACATACGTCAACCCTAACACTCTCTCAGTCCTCAAAGAGAGACCTCGAGAAGGAGACTTGCTGAAGCAAAGCCCCAGGGGTCTCTGAGGTTTCCCTGGCCCTGTGCTCCTGTCCTGCCAGGCTGATGTCAGCATCTCTCTCGGAGTCACCACCTCCCTAACACCTTTGACCAATAGGCTGACGTCCTGCAAAAGGCCTTTGTGATATCACTGCCACACCCACCCTTCCCCGGAAGTGCTAATGTCCTGCTGCTGGCCTGACACTTTGAAGGTTTCAGCTACTCTCTGTGGATCACCCCACTCAATGCCTGTTCATTCTAGGAAGCAAGCCGGCTAGACGGTAAAACATCAGAGGCTGCTCCCAATGCTACACTCAGTGTTTCCAAAATTAGGGGACTTTATGGCCAGAAGAGACCTTTAGAGCATCTCATCTAACCCCTTGCATACCATAGGCTTGCTGTATAGTACAATAGTTACTCTTTGGGCACACACATTCCAGAAAGGCATCTGTCTTCCTTCAATGACATCAAGATATGGAGAATCCACCACTTTCCCTTTTAGTGAGTGCCAGGGGGCTCCATTTCCCCTTCCACTAGCTCCCCATTTACAGTGAGCCAGAGCAGTACCTGCAGCAGGGAGCGGGAGTTGCTGATGGCCTCAGAGGCACAGCCCCTGCAGTGTCTCAGGAATCTGGCGCAAGTGCCGGATGATGCGGAGCTGGTGCATCACTTTTGCCGTGACGTCCTCCTGCTGCAAGGGAACGAGAACCTGTCAGAGACTCAAACGCCCCGAGGAATCAGCGGGAATTAAGGGCACCGGGAACCAGCAGTATTTCCACCCACCACCTGCCCACCGCTGAGGGATGAATTCACCTCCTGAACCCCAGAATGGAGTCTTCTTGTCCTTTCTAGTATCCTCCAGTGCCAACCCCCCTCCTTGTAGGATTAGCTCCTGCTACCTCCCCCTCAGTGTTCTTCACAGCTGTTCCACCTCCAAACCAAACCTCAAGTTATCAGAACCCTCTTCTGCACCCCCAACCAGGTTGGGCATCGAGGCGGCTCCAGCGGGGGGGCAGGAGGGATTCTGCCAGAAGTGAAGTGGGTTGAGGGGAGGTTGAGATCTTGCCCCAAGTCATCCCAGACACTAATGCTAAGCCACAGGATGGCAGCATCTAGTGTCAGTGGAGTCCAAGCACTATTTCAACCATACAGTTTTGGATGAACTCCCCACAAGGGGAGGTGAAGAGCACCCCCAGCAACACACACACACACACACACACACACACACACACACACACACACACACACACCACTCCTGGTGGTGAAAGGGGAACAGGAGAAAGGACAAAAGAAGTAAGAGATGAAGAGAAAGGAAGGAGGGATGGAGGAAAAGGTAAAACGAAAAGGACAAACCCTAATGTCCCCAGTGATTCTACGGGACAAAATCCCAGGGAGGGAATAAAATTCTGCCATCTTAAACTACTGTTTTCCATGCCTAGAATTCAGCTGGCACCAGATGGATCAGACTGAGCAGGTTCCAAAACCTCTTGGAGGCTCTTACCTTCTAAATAGGGACGTCTGTTTTCTAGTAAAATCCGTCAAAAGGAAAGGAGAAAACTCGAAAGAGGCTCCTGCTCACACTCACATACGTCAACCCTAACACTCTCTCAGTCCTCAAAGAGAGACCTCGAGAAGGAGACTTGCTGAAGCAAAGCCCCAGGGGTCTCTGAGGTTTCCCTGGCCCTGTGCTCCTGTCCTGCCAGGCTGATGTCAGCATCTCTCTCGGAGTCACCACCTCCCTAACACCTTTGACCAATAGGCTGACGTCCTGCAAAAGGCCTTTGTGATATCACTGCCACACCCACCCTTCCCCGGAAGTGCTAATGTCCTGCTGCTGGCCTGACACTTTGAAGGTTTCAGCTACTCTCTGTGGATCACCCCACTCAATGCCTGTTCATTCTAGGAAGCAAGCCGGCTAGACGGTAAAACATCAGAGGCTGCTCCCAATGCTACACTCAGTGTTTCCAAAATTAGGGGACTTTATGGCCAGAAGAGACCTTTAGAGCATCTCATCTAACCCCTTGCATACCATAGGCTTGCTGTATAGTACAATAGTTACTCTTTGGGCACACACATTCCAGAAAGGCATCTGTCTTCCTTCAATGACATCAAGATATGGAGAATCCACCACTTTCCCTTTTAGTGAGTGCCAGGGGGCTCCATTTCCCCTTCCACTAGCTCCCCATTTACAGTGAGCCAGAGCAGTACCTGCAGCAGGGAGCGGGAGTTGCTGATGGCCTCAGAGGCACAGCCCCTGCAGTGTCTCAGGAATCTGGCGCAAGTGCCGGATGATGCGGAGCTGGTGCATCACTTTTGCCGTGACGTCCTCCTGCTGCAAGGGAACGAGAACCTGTCAGAGACTCAAACGCCCCGAGGAATCAGCGGGAATTAAGGGCACCGGGAACCAGCAGTATTTCCACTCAGCACCTGCCCACCGCTGAGGGATGAATTCACCTCCTGAACCCCAGAATGGAGTCTTCTTGTCCTTTCTAGTAACCTCCAGTGCCAAAACCCCTCCTTGAAGGGTGAGCTGCTGCTACCTCCCTCTCAGTGCCCTTGACAGATGTTCCACCACCAAACCACAGCTCAAGTTATCAGAACCCTCTTCTCCACCCCCACCCAGGTTGGCCAGAGAGGCGGCTCTAGCAGGGGTGGCAGGAGGGATTCTGCCAGAAGTGAAGTGGGTTCCGGGGAGGTTGAGATCTTGCCCCAAGTCATCCCAGACACCAATGCTAATCCACACGATGGCAGCATCTAGTGTCAGTGGAGTCCAAGCACTATTTCAACCACACAGGTTTGGATGAACTCCCCTCAAAGGGAGGTGAAGAGCACCCCCAGCAACACACAAACACACACACACACAAACCACTCCCGGTGGTGGGAGGGGAACAGGAGAAAGGACAAAAGAAGTAAGAGATGAAGAGAAAGGAAGAAGGGAGGGAGGAAAAGGTAAAACGAAAAGGACAAACACTAATGTCCCCAGTGATTCTACGGGACAAAATCACAGGGAGGGAATAAAATACTGCCACCTTGAACTAGTGTTTTCCATGCTTACAATTCAGCTGGCACCAGGTGGATCAGACTGAACAGGATACAAACCTCTCCGAGGCACTTACTTTCCTCAAAGAGAGACCTCAAGGAGGAGACTTGCTGAAGCAAAGCCAGAGGGGTCTCTGAGGTTTCCCTGGCCCTCATGTCAGCATCTCTCTCTGATGTCAGCATCTCTCTCTGAGGTCACCACCTCCCTAACACATTTGACCAATAAGCTGACGTCCTGCAAAAGGCCTTTGTGATGTCACTGCCACACCCAACCAAACCCTGAAGTGCTAATGTCCTCCTGCTGGCCTGACACTTTGAAGGTTTGAGCTACTCTGTGTGAATCACCCCACTCAATGGATCTTCATTCTAGGAAGCAAGCCGGCTAGACAATGAAACATCAGAGGCTGCTCCCAATGCTACACTCCGTGTTTCCAAAATTACTACACTTTATGGCCAGAAGAGACCTTTAGAGCATCTAATCTAAGCCCCTGCATATCATGGGCTTCCTGTATAGTACAATAGTTACTTTTTGGGCACAAACATTCCAGAAAGGTATCTAGTCTAAATTAAATGACATTAAGAGATGGAGAATCCATCACTTTCCCTTTTAGTGAGTGCCAGGGGGCTCCATTTCCCCTTCCACTAGCTCCCCATTTACAGTGAGCCAGAGCAGTACCTGCAGCAGGGAGCGGGAGTTTCTGAAGGCCTCAGAGGCGCAGCCCCTGCAGTGTCTCAGGCACGTGGCGTAAGTGCAGGATGATGCGGAGCTGGTGCATCATTTTGGCCCTGACGTCCTCCTGCTGCAAGGGAACGAGAACCTGTCAGAGACTCAAACGCCCCGAGGAATCAGGGGGAATTAAGGGAACCTGGAACCAGCAGTATTTCCACCCAGCACCTGCCCATCAATGAGAGATGAATTCACCTCCTGAACCCCAAAATGGAGTCTTCTTGTCCTTTCTAGAAACCTCCAGAGCCAACCCCCCTCCTTGTAGGGTGAGCTCCTGCTACCTCCTGCTCAGTGCCCTTCACAGATATTCCACCTCCAAACCACAGCTCAAGTCATCAGAACCCTCTTCTCCACCCCGACACAGGTTGGGCTGGGAGGCGGCTCTAACAGGGTGTGCAGGAGGGATTCTGACAGCAGTGAAGTGGGTTGCAGGGAGGTTGAGATCTTGACCCAAGTCATCCCAGACACTAATGCTAAGTCACACAATGGCAGCATCTACTGTCAGTGGGGTCCAAGCACTATTTCAACCCCACAGTTTTGGATCAACTCCCCACAAGGGGAGGAGAAGAGAACCATCAGCACCACACACACACACACACACACACACACACACACACACACACACACACACACACACACACCACTCCTGGTGGTGTGAGGGGAACAAGAGAAAGGACAAAAGAAGTAAGAGATGAAGAGAAAGGAAGGAGGGATGGAGGAAAAGGTAAAAGGAAAAGGACAAACCCTAATGTCCCCATGTCGGACATCAGGAATGGTAACATACATAAGCCAGTATGTGAACACTTCAATCTCCCTGGTCATTCTATTACAGATTTAAAAGTCACTATCATTGAACAAAAAAAACTTCAGAAACAGACTTCAAAGAGAAACAGCAGAACTAAAATTCATTTGCAAATTCAACACCATTAATCTGGGCTTGAATAGGGACTGGGAGTGGCTGGCTCACTACAGAAGCAGCTTTTCCTCTCCTGGAATTGACACCTCCTCATCTATTATTGGGAGTGGACTACATCCACCCTGATTTTTGAATTGGCCCTGTCAACACTGGTTCTCCACTTGTGAAGTAACTCCCTGCTCTCCATGTGTCAGTATATAATGCCTGCATCTGTAACTTTCACTCTATGCATCCGAAGAAGTGAGGTTTTTACTCACGAAAGCTTATGCCCAAATAAATCTGTTAGTCTTTAAGGTGCCACCAGACTCCTTGTTGTTTTTGTACATACAGACTAACATGGCTACCCCCTGATACTTGACACCATGCAAGGCACTAAATTTAGCCGTATGGAGTGGAAATCCATCAACCTCAACAAAAAACTTGCACAGATACAGACAGACATCATCTTCCTCTCCAAATGCAAACAGATGGACATCATACCAAAAGGACGGAAGGTAAAAAATCCATTGCAATCAACATACTACACTGAGTATGGTGAGAGATTGTGCCACACACTCTCTCAAAGAAACTGAGGAACCACCTGATCAGCATCCTGTACAGCAGACAGGAGAAGATCAAGAATGAGCTCTCAGAACTGGAGACTCTCATACAATACCAGCCTTCTACACAAACTTCCACGTGGCTGGACTTTACAAAAATGAGACAAGCCATTTACAATGCACACTTCACTTCTCTACAGAGGAAAAAGGACTGTAAGTTATCTAAACTAATACCTGCCACTAGGGGCTAGAACAATGGTACCCTCAACTCATCTAACAACATTGTCAATCTTTCCAACCACACGCTTAGCCCAGCAGAAGAGTCTGTCCTATCTCGGGGACTCTCTTTCTGTCCCACCGTCCCCACGAACATGATACAGTTCTGCGGTGATCTGGAAGCCTACTTTCCTCGTCTCCGACTCAAGGAATATTTTCAACGCACCACTGAACAGTGCACTGACCCACAGGAACCCTCCTACCAACACTACAAAAAGAAGAATTCTGCGTGGACTCCTCCTGACGGTCGAAATGACAGACTGGACCTCTACATAGAGTGTTTCCGCAGACGTGCACAGGCTGAAATTGTGGACAAACAACATCACTTGTCCCATAACCTCAGCCGTACAGAACGCAATGCCATCCACAGCCTCAGAAACAACTCTGACATTATCATCAAAGGGGCTGACAAAGGAGGTGCTGTAGTCATAATGAACAGGTCAGATTATGAACAGGAGGCTGCCAGGCAACTCTCCAAGACCACATTCTACAGGCCACTATCCTCTGATCCCACTGAGGAATACCAAAAGAAACTACACCATCTGCTCAAGAAACTCCCAGCTATAGTACGGGAACAAATCTACATGGACACACCCCCAGAACCCCGACCAGGGGTATTCTATCTGCTACCCAAGATCCATAAACCCGGAAACCCTGGACGCCCCATCATCTCAGGCATTGGCACTTTGACGGCAGGATTATCTGGCTATTTGGCCTCTCTCCTCAGGCCCTATGCTACCAGCACTTCCAGCTATCTTCGAGACACCACCAACTTCCTGAGGAAACTACAATGCATTGATGTTCTTCCTGGAAACACCATCCTGGCCACGATGCATGTAGAAGCACTCTATACCAATATTCCACATGAGGATGGACTACAAGCTGTCAGGAACAGTATCCCTGATGAGGCCACAGCAAGCCTGGTGGCTGAGCTTTGTGACTTTGTCCTCACCCACAACCACTTCAGATTTGGGGACAACTTATACCTTCAAGTCAGTGGCACTGCTATGGGTACTCGCATGGCCCCACAGTATGCCAACATTTTTATGGCTGACTTAGAACAACGCTTCCTCAGCTCTCGTCCCCTAGTGCCCCTCCTCTACTTGCACTACATTGACGACATCTTCATCATATGGACCCATGGAAAGGAGGCCCTTGAAGAATTCCACCTGGACTTCAACAATTTCCACCCCACCATCAACCTCAGCCTGGACCAGTCCACACAAGAGATCCACTTCCTGGACACTACAGTACAAATAAGTGATGGTCACATAAACACCACCCTATACCGGAAACCTACTGACCGCTATACGTACCTACATGCCTCCGGCTTCCATCCAAGACACATCACACGATCCATTGTCTACAGCCAAGCCCTAAGATACAACCGAATTTGCTCCAACCCCTCAGACAGAGACAAACACCTACAAGATCTTTATCAAGCATTCGTAAAACTACAATACCCACCTGGGGAAGTGAGGAAACAGATTGACAGAGCAAGACGGGTACCCAGAAATCACCTACTACAGGACAGGCCCAACAAGAACAATAACAGAACACCACTGGCCATCACATACAGCCCCCAGCTAAAACCTCTCCAGCGCATTATCCACGATCTACAACCTATCCTGGAAAATGATCCCTCACTCTCACAGACCTTGGGAGGCAGGCCAGTCCTCGCTTACAGACAACCCCCCAACCTGAAGCAAATACTCACCAGCAACTACACACCACACCACAGAAACACCAACCCAGGAACCTATCCCCGTAGCAAACCTCGTTGCCTACTCTGTCCCCATATCTACTCTGGCAACAGCATCAGAGGACCCAACCACATCAGCCACACCATCAGGGACTCATTCACCTGCACATCCACTAATGTCATATATGCCATCATGTGCCAGCAATGCCCCTCTCCCATGTACATTGGCCAAACCGGACAGTCCCTCCGCAAAAGAATAAATGGACACAAATCGGACATCAGGAGTGGTAACATACATAAGCCAGTAAGTGAACACTTCAATCTCCCTGGTCATTCTATTACAGATTTAAAAGTCACTATCATTGAACAAAAAAACTTCAGAAACAGACTTCAAAGAGAAACAGCAGAACTAAAATTCATTTGCAAATTCAACACCATTAATCTGGGCTTGAATAGGGACTGGGAGTGGCTGGCTCACTACAGAAGCAGCTTTTCCTCTCCTGGAATTGACACCTCCTCATATATTATTGGGAGTGGACTACATCCACCCTGATTTTTGAATTGGCCCTGTCAACACTGGTTCTCCACTTGTGAAGTAACTCCCTGCTCTCCATGTGTCAGTATATAATGCCTGCATCTGTAACTTTCACTCTATGCATCCGAAGAAGTGAGGTTTTTACTCAGGAAAGCTTATGCCCAAATAAATCTGTTAGTCTTTAAGGTGCCACCAGACTCCTTGTTGTTTTCCTAATATCCCCAGTGATTCTACGGGACAAAATCCCAGGGAGGGAATAAAATTCTGCCACCTTAAACTAGTGTTTTCCATGCCTAGAATTCAGATGGCACCAGGTGGATCAGACTGAACAGGTTACAAACCTCTCCGAGGCACTTACTTTCTCAACAGGGACTTCTGTTTTCTAGTAAAATGGGTAAAAGGAAAGGAGAAAACTTGAAAGAGGCTCCTGCTCACACTCACATATGTGAACCCTAATACTCTCTCAGTCCTCAAAGAGAGCTCGAGAAGGAGACTTGCTGAAGCAAAGCCACAGGGGTCTCTGAGGTTTCCCTGGCCCTGCGCCCCTGTTTTGCCTGGCTGATGTGAGCATCTCTCTCTGAGGTCACCACCTCCCTAACAACTTTGACCAATAGGCTGAGCTCCTGCAAAAGGCCTTTGTGATGTCACTGCCACACCCACCCATCCCCTGAAGTGCTAATATCCTGCTGCTGGCCTGACATTTTGAAGGTTTGAGCTACTCTCTGTGGATCACCCCACTCAATGCGTCTTCATTCTAGGAAGCAAGCCGGTTAGACAGTAAAACATTAGAGGCTGCTCCCAATGCTACACTCAGTGTTTCCAAAATTAATACACTTTATGGCCAGAAGAGACCTTTAGAGCATCTCATCTAACCCCCTGCATATCATAGGCTTCCTGTATAGGACAATAGTTACTTTTTGGGCACAAACATTCCAGAAAGGCATCTAGTTTCATTCAATGACTTCAAGAGATGGAGAATCCACCACTTTCCCTTTCACTGAGTGCCAGGGGGCTCCATTTCCCCTTCCACTAGCTCCCCATTTACAGTGAGCCAGAGCAGTACCTGCAACAGGGAGCGGGAGTTGCTGAAGGCCTCAGAGGCACAACCCCTGCAGTGTCTCAGGCACCTGGCGCAAGTGATGGATGATGCGGAGCTGGTGCCTCACTTTGGCCGTGACGCCCTCCTGCTGCAAGGGAATGAGAACCTGTCAGACTCAAACGCCACGAGGAATCAGGGGGAATTAAGGGCACCTGGAACCAGCAGTATTTCCACTCAGCACCTGCCCAACACTGAGGGATGAATTCACCTCCTGAATCCCAGAATGGAGTCTTCTTGTCCTTTCTAGTAACTTCCAGTGCCAATCCCCCTCCTTCTAGGGTGAGCTCCTGCTACCTCCCCCTCAGTGTCCTTGACAGCTGTTCCACCTCCAAACCACAGCTTAAGTCATCAGAAACATCTTCTAGACCCCCACCAAGGTTGGGCTGGGAGGCGGGTCTAGCAGTGGGGGCAGGAGGGATTCTGGCAGCAGTGAAGTGGGTTACGGGGAGGTTGAGATCTTGCCCAAGTCATCCGAGACACTAACGCTAAGCCACAGGATGGCAGCATCTAGTGTCTGTGGAGTCCAAGTACTATTTCAACCCCACAGTTTTGGATGAACTTCCCACAAGAGGAGGTGAAGATCATCCCCAGCAACACACACACACACACACACACACACACACACACACACACACACCCCACTCCTGGTGGTGGGAGGGGAACAGGAGAAAGGACAAAAGAGGTAAGAGATGAAGAGAAAGGAAGGAGGGATGGTGGAAAAGGTAAAACGAAAAGGGCAAACCCTAATGTCCCCAGTGATTCCACAGGACAAAATCCCGTGTGGACTACAAAATTCTGTCACCTTGAACTAGTGTTTTCCATGCCTAGAATTCAACGGGCACCAGGTGGATCCGACTGAGCAGGTTCAAAAACCTCTTGGAGGCTCTTACCTTCTAAACAGGGACGTCTGTTTTCTAGTAAAATCAGTAAAAGGGAAGGAGAAAACTCGAAAGAGGCTCCTGCTCTCACTCACATACGTGAACCCTAATACTCTCTCAGTCCTCAAAGAGAGACCTCGAGAAGGAGACTTGCTAAAGCAAAGCCACAGGGGTCTCTGAGGTTTCCCTGGCCCTGCGCCCCTGACTGATGTCAGCATCTCTCTCTGAGGTCACCACCTCCCTAACACCTTTGACCAATACGCTGAGATACTGCATGTAGCGGGGCGGCCTGGCTCCCAGGCGCCCCAGGAACTCAAGGCCACCGCGGCCTGTCCCCACCCCCCGGAAGTCAAGGGGCGGGACAGGAAGTATAAAGGCCAAGCCACAGCGCTCAGTAGCTGGCCGGCAGCGAGAGAGGACAGACGCTGGTGCCCGAGCTCCCGCGGACCTGAGCCTGCCGAGAGCTCGGTATCCTGAGGAACGGTCTGAGCTTCCCCCGCCAAGGGCCCAGAGGGAGTGACAGACCTACCTGCTGCTCGGGGCCCGGAGGAGCCCATGATCTGCGACCCAGCAGACGGAACTCAGGAGGAACAGGTACCCATGGAGGAGGAGATGGGAAGTGGCCCGGGGATAGCAGACCCCGAACCCATGTCAGTGTGTTGCGGTCAGGATCCCCACTGACTGCGCGGCAGACGGACTGCTGCGGATAGGGCCCCGGGCTGGAACACAGTGGAGTGGGTGGGCCTGTGTTCCCCCCTGCCACCCCGTGCTGGGTGGCAGTCTCTCCTCCTCCTTGTCCAAGGGGCCTGGGCCTCTGACTGACGATTGGTTTGCTGCCCCGCCCTGACCTAGGGCCTGGGCTAACCCAAACTGACCCAGCTCCTGCTACAAGGCCTGGGCCGCTGACTGACTACTGGTTTCTTCCCCGCCCTGACCCAGGGCCGGAGCTGTTGATTGTGTGCTCAGTCCCTGCATAAGGGCCTGAGCTCTGAACTGTTGATTGTGTGCTCAGTCCCTGCATAAGGGCCTGAGCTCTGAACTGTTGATTGTGTGCTCAGTCCCTGCACAAAGGCCTGAGCGCCGAACTGCTAATTGTGTGCTCAGCCCCTACCCAAAGGTCTGGGCCCTAACTGTTATTCGCTTTGTAGCGGGGCGGCCTGGCTCCCAGGTACCCCAGGAAGGGACGAGCCCCACCCCGGAACTACTACACTGCAAAAGGCCTTTGTGATGTCACTGCCACACCCACCCATCCCCTGAAGTGCTAATGTCCTGCTGCTGGCCTGACACTTTGAAGGTTTCAGCTACTCTCTGTGGATCACCCCACTCGATGCGTCTTCATTCTAGGAAGCAAGTCGGCTAGACAGTAAAGCATCAGAGGCTGCTCCCAATGCTACACTCAGTGTTTCCAAAATTACTACACTTTATGGCCAGAAGAGACCTTTAGAACATCTCATCTAACCCCCTGCATATCATAGGCTTCCTGTATAGTACAATAGGTACTTTTTGGGCACACACATTCTAGAAAGGCATCTAGTCTTCATGAAATGACATCAAGAGATGGAGAATCCACCACTTTCCCTTTTACTGAGTGCCAGGGGGCTCCATTTCCCCTTCCACTAGCTCCCCATTTACAGTGAGCCAGAGCAGTACCTGCAGCAGGGAGCGGGAGTTGCTGATGGCCTCAGAGGCACAGCCCCTGCAGTGTCTCAGGAATCTGGCGCAAGTGCCGGATGATGCGGAGCTGGTGCATCACTTTGGACGTGACGTCCTCCTGCTGCAAGGGAACGAGAACCTGTCAGAGACTCAAACGCCCCGAGGAATCAGCGGGAATTAAGGGCACCTGGAACCAGCACTACTTCCACCCATCACCTGCCCACCACTGAGGGATAAATTCACCTCCTGAACCCCAGAATGGAGTCTTCTTGTCCTTTCTAGTAACTTCCAGTGCCAACCCCCCTCCTTGAAGGATGAGCTCCTGCTATCTCCCCCTCAGTGCCCTTGACAGCTGTTCCACCTCCAAACCACAGCTCAAGTTATTAGTACCTTTGGACACAGACTGGCTAATCTAGTGAGGAGGGCTTTAAACTAGGTTCGACGGGGACAGGTGAGCAAAGCCCACAGGTAAGTGGGGAACATGGAGACCGGGGAGATGGGTCAAAAACGAGAGGGAGTGTGGGCTATATTGTCAGAGGGAAAGGAGGGTCAGGACAAAACTGGGAGGAAAGATCAAACCAGTATCTTAGATGTCTATATACAAATGCGAGAAGTATGGGGAATAAGCAGGAAGAACTGGAAGTGCTAATAAATAAATACAACTATGACATTGTTGGCATCACTGAAACTTGGTGGGATAATACACATGATTGGAATGTTGGTGTGGATGGGTACAGCTTGCTCAGGAAGGATAGACAGGGGAAAAAGGGAGGAGGTGTTGCCTTGTATATTAAAAATGTACACACTTGGACTGAGGTAGAGATGGACATAGGAGACGGAAGTGTTGAGAGTCTCTGGGTTAGGCTAAAAGGGGTAAAAAACAAGGGAGATGTCATGCTAGGAGTCTACTACAGGCCACCTAACCAGGTGGAAGAGGTGGATGAGGCTTTTTTTAAGCAACTAACAAAATCATCCAAAGCCCAAGATTTGGTGGTGATGGGGGACTTCAACTATCCGGCTATATGTTGGGAAAATAACACAGCGGGGCACAGACTATCCAACAAATTCCTGGACTGCATTGGAGACAACTTTTTATTTCAGAAGGTTGAAAAAGCTACTTGGGGGGAAGCTGTTCTAGACTTGATTTTAACAAATAGGGAGGAACTCGTTGAGAATTTGAAAGTAGAAGGCAGCCTGGGTGAAAGTGATCATGAAATCATAGAGTTTGCAATTCTAAGGAAGGGTAGAAGGGAGAACAGCAAAATAGAGACAATGGATTTCAGGAAGGCAGATTTTGGTAAGCTCAGAGAGCTGATAGGTAAGGTCCCATGGGAATCAAGACTGAGGGGAAAAACAACTGAGGAGAGTTGGCAGTTTTTCAAAGGGACACTATTAAGGGCCCAAAAGCAAGCTATTCCGCTGGTTCGGAAAGATAGAAAATGTGGCAAAAGACCACCTTGGCTTAACCATGAGATCTTGCATGATCTAAAAAATAAAAAGGATACATATAAAAAATGGAAACTGGGACAGATTACAAAGGATGAATATAGGCAAACAACACAGGAATGCAGGGGCAAGATTAGAAAGGCAAAGGCACAAAATGAGCTCAAACTAGCTACGGGAATAAAGGGAAACAAGAAGACTTTTTATCAATACATTAGAAGCAAGAGGAAGACCAAAGACAGGGTAGGCCCACTGCTTAGTGAAGAGGGAGAAACAGTAACAGGAAACTTGGAATTGGCGGAGATGCTTAATGACTTCTTTGTTTCGGTCTTCACCGAGAAGTCTGAAGGAATGCCTAACATAGTGAATGCTAATGGGAAGGGGGTAGGTTTAGCAGATAAAATAAAAAAAGAACAAGTTAAAAATCACTTAGAAAAGTTAGATGCCTGCAAGTCACCCGGGCCTGATGAAATGCATCCTAGAATACTCAAGGAGCTAATAGAGGAGGTATCTGAGCCTCTAGCTATTATCTTTGGAAAATCATGGGAGACGGGAGAGATTCCAGAAGACTGGAAAAGGGCAACTATAGTGCCCATCTATAAAAAGGGAAATAAAAACAACCCAGGAAACTACAGACCCCAGTGAGTTTAACTTCTGTGCCAGGGAAGATAATGGAGCAAGTAATTAAGGAAATCATCTGCAAACACTTGGAAGGTGGTAAGGTGATAGGGAACAGCCAGCATGGATTTGTGAAGAACAAATCATGTCAAACCAATCTGATAGCTTTCTTTGATAGGATAACGAGCCTTGTGGATAAGGGTGAGGCTGTGGATGTGGTATACCTAGACTTTAGTAAGGCATTTGATACGGTCTCGCATGATATTCTTATTGATAAACTAGGCAAATACAATTTAGATGGGGCTACTATAAGGTGGGTGCATAACTGGCTGGATAACCGTACTCAGAGAGTTGTTATTAATAGTTCCCAATCCTGCTGGAAAGCCATAACGAGTGGGGTATCGCAGGGGTCTGTTTTGGGACCGGCGCTGTTCAATATCTTCATCAACGACTTAGATATTGGCATAGAAAGTACGCTTATTAAGTTTGCGGATGATACCAAACTGGGAGGGATTGCAACTGCTTTGGAGGACAGGGTCATCATTCAAAATGATCTGGACAAATTGGAGAAATGGTCTGAGTTAAACAGGATGAAGTTTAACAAAGACAAATGCAAAGTGCTCCACTTAGGAAGGAACAATCAGTTTCACACATACAGAATGGGAAGAGACTGTCTAGGAAGGAGTACGGCAGAAAGGGATCTAGGGGTTATAGTGGACCACAAGCTAAATATGAGTCAACAGTGTGATGCTGTTGCAAAAAAAGCAAACCTGATTCTGGGATGTATTAACAGGTGTGTTGTGAGCAAGACACGAGAAGTCATTCTTCCGCTCTACTCTGCTCTGGTTAGGCCTCAGCTGGAGTATTGTGTCCAGTTCTGGGCACCGCATTTTAAAAAAGATGTGGAGAAATTGGAAAGGGTCCAGAGAAGAGCAACAAGAATGATTAAAGGTCTTGAGAACATGACCTATGAAGGAAGGCTGAAAGAATTGGCTTTGTTTAGTTTGGAAAAGAGAAGACTGAGAGGAGACATGATAGCAGTTTTCAGGTATTTAAAAGGGTGTCATAAGGAGGAGGGAGAAAACTTGTTCACCTTAGGCTCTAAGGATAGAACCAGAAGCAATGGGTTTAAAGTGCAGCAAGGGAGGTCTAGGTTGGGCATTAGGAAAAAGTTCCTAACTGTCAGGGTGGTTAAACACTGGAATAAATTGCCGAGGGAGGTTGTGGAATCTCCATCTCTTGAGATATTTAAGAGTAGGTTAGATAAATGTCTATCAGGGATGGTCTAGATGGTATTTGGTCCTGCCATGCGGGCAGGGGACTGGACTCGATGACCTCTCGAGGTCCCTTCCAGTCCGATAATCTATGAATGTATGAAAAAAACACTGTTCTCCACCCCCACCCAGGTTGGCCAGGGAGGCGGCTCTAGCAGGGGGGGCAGGAGGGATTCTGGCAGCAGTGAAGTGGGTTGCGGGGAAGTTGAGATCTTGCCCCAAGTCATCCCAGACACTAATGCTAAGCCACAGGATGGCAGCATCTAGTGTTAGTGGAGTCCAAACACTATTTCAACCCTACAGTTTTTGAGGAACAGGAGAAAGGACAAAAGAAGTAAGAGATGAAGAGAAAGGAAGGAGGGATGGAGGAAAAGGTAAAAGAAAAAGGACAAACCCTAATGTCCCCAGTGATTCTACAGCACAAAATCCAAGGGATGGAATAAAATTCTGCCATCTTAAACTACTGTTTTCCATGCCTAGAATTCAGCTGGCACCACGTGGATCAGACTGAGCAGCTGCCAAAACCTCTTGGAGGCTCTTACCTTCTAAACAGGGACGTCTGTTTTCTAGTAAAATCAGTAAAAGGAAAGGAGAAAACTCGAAAGAGGCTCCTGCACGCACTCACGTACGTGAACCCTAATACTCTCTCAGTCCTCAAAGAAAGACCCCGAGAAGGAGACTTGCTGAAGGAAAGCCACAGGGTCTCTGAGGTTTCCCTGGCCCTGTGCTCCGGTCCTGCCAGGCTGATGTCAGCATCTCTCTCGGAGGTCACCACCTCCCTAACACATTTGACCAATAAGCTGACATCCTGCAAAAGGCCTTTGTGATGTCACTGCCACACCCAACCAAACCCTCAAGTGCTAATGTCCTGCTGCTGGCCTGACACTTTGAAGGTTTCAGGTTGTCATAACTATAAAGGGAAGGGTAACAGCTGTCCTGTGTACAGTACTATAAAATCCCTCCTGGCCAGAGACTCCAAAATCCTTTTCCCTGTAAAGGGTTAAGAAGCTCAGGTAACCTGGCTGGCATCTGACCTAAAGGACCAATAAGGGGACAAGATACTTTCAAATCTTGGGGAGGGGAAGGCTTTTGTTTGTGTTCTTTGTTTGTGTGGGTGTTCGCCCTCGGGACTGAGAGGGACCAGACATCAATCCAGGTTCTCCACATCTTTCTAAACAACTCTCTCCTATTTCAAACAAGGCGTGTTAGTTTTCCTTTGTTTTCTCAACTTGTAAATGTACCTTTTCCTAGAGTGTTTATCTTTGTTTGCTGTACTTTGAACCTAAGACTAGAGGGGAGTCCTCTGAGCTCTTTAAGTTTGATTACCCTGTAAGGTTAATTTCCATACTGATTTTACAGAGATGATTTTTACCTTTTTCTTTAATTAAAAGCCTTATTTTTAAGAACCTGATTGATTTTTCCTTCTTTTAAGATCCAAGGAGTTTGGATCTTGATTCAACAGGAGTTTGTGGGAGGAAGGAGGGGAATGGTTAATTTCTCCTTCTTTTAGATCCAAGGGGGTTGGATCTGTATTCACCAGAAGTTGGTGGGAGGAAGGAGGGGGGATGGTTAATTTCTCCTTGTTTTAAGATCCAAGGGGGTTGGATCTGTATTCACCAGGGAATTGGTGAAAGGTTTCTCAAGGCTACCCAGGGGAGGAAATTAGCCTTGGGATGGTGGTTAAGCTTAGAAGTTTTCATGCAGGCCCCTACATTTGTACCCTAAACTTCAAAGTGGGGATACAGCCTTGACACAGGTACTCTCTGTGGATCACCCCACTCAATGCGTCTTCATTCTAGGAAGCAAGCTAGCTAGACAGTAAAACATCACAGGCTGCTCCCAATACTACACTCAGTGTTTCCAAAATTTGTAGACTTTATGGCCACAAGAGACCTTTAGAGCATCTCATCTAAGCCCCTGCATATCATAGGCCTCCTGTATAGTACAATAGTTACTTTTTGGGCACACACATTCCAGAAAGGCATCTAGTCTTCATTCAATGACATTAAGAGATGGAGAATCCACCACTTTCCCTTTTAGTGAGTGCCAGGGGGCTCCATTTCCCCTTCCACTAGCTCGCCATTTACAGGGAGACAGAGCAGTACCTGCAGCAGGGAGCGGGAGTTGCTGAAGGCCTCAGAGGCGCAGCCCCTGCAGTATCTCAGGCACCTGGCGCAAGTGGCGGATGATGCGGGTGCATCACTTTGGCCGTGACGTCCTCCTCCTGCAAGGGAACGAGAACCTGTCAGAGACTCAAATGCCCCGAGGAATCAGGGGCAATTAAAAACACCTGGAACCAGCAGTATTTACACCCAGCACCTGCCCACCACTGAGGGATGAATTCACCTACTGAACCCCAGAATGGAGTCGTCTTCTCCTTTTTAGTAATCTCCAGTGCCAACCCCCGTCCTTGTAGGGTGAGCTCCTGCTACCTCCCCCTCAGTGCCCTTGACAGCTGTTCCACCTCCAAACCACAGCTCAAGTTATCAGAACCCTCTTCTCCACCCCCACCCAGGTTGGGCAGGGAGGCGGCTCTAGCAGGGGGGGCAGGTGGGATTCTGACAGCAGTGAAGTGGGTTGCGGGGAGGTTGAGATCTTGCCCCAAGTCATCCCAGACACTAATGCTAAACCACACGATGGCAGCATCTAGTGTCAGTGGAGTCCAAGCACTATTTCAACCATACAGTTTTGGATCAACTCCCAACAAGGGGATGTGAAGAGCACCCCCAGCAACACATACACACACACACACACACACACACACACACACACACACCACTCCTGGTGGTGGGAGGGGAACAAGAGAAAGGACAAAAGAAGTAAGAGATAAAGAAAAGGAAGGAGGGATGGAGGAAAAGGTAAAACGAAAAGGACAAACCCTAATGTCCCCAGTGATTCTACCAGACAATATTACAGGGAGGGATTAAAATTCTGCCACCTTGAACTAGTGTTTTCCATGCCTAGAATTCAGCTGGCACCAGATGGATCAGACTGAGCAGGTTCCAAAACCTCTTGGAGGCTCTTGTTTTCTAAACAGGGATGTCTGTTTTCTAGTAAAATCAGTAAAAGGAAAGGAGACAACTCGAAAGAGGCTCCTGCTCTCACTCAAATACGTGAATCCTAATACTCTCTCAGTCCTCAAGAGAAACCTCGAGAAGGAGACTTGCTGAAGCAAAGCCACAGGTTGGCCAGAGAGGCGGCTCTAGCAGGGGTGGCAGGAGGGATTCTGCCAGCAGTGAAGTGGGTTGCGGGGAGGTTGAGATCTTGCCCCAAGTCATCCCAGACACCAATGCTAATCCACACGATGGCAGCATCTAGTGTCAGTGGAGTCCAAGCACTATTTCAACCACACAGGTTTGGATGAACTCCCCACAAAGGGAGGTGAAGAGCACCCCCAGCAACACACAAACACACACACACACACAAACCACTCCCGGTGGTGGGAGGGGAACAGGAGAAAGGACAAAAGAAGTAAGAGATGAAGAGAAAGGAAGGAGGGAGGGAGGAAAAGGTAAAACGAAAAGGACAAACACTAATGTCCCCAGTGATTCTACGGGACAAAATCACAGGGAGGGAATAAAATTCTGCCACCTTGAACTAGTGTTTTCCATGCCTAGAATTCAGCTGGCACCAGGTGGATCAGACTGAACAGGATACAAACCTCTCCGAGGCACTTACTTTCCTCAAAGAGAGACCTCAAGGAGGAGACTTGCTGAAGCAAAGCCAGAGGGGTCTCTGAGGTTTCCCTGGCCCTCATGTCAGCATCTCTCTCTGATGTCAGCATCTCTCTCTGAGATCACCACCTCCCTAACACATTTGACCAATAAGCTGACGTCCTGCAAAAGGCCTTTGTGATGTCACTGCCACACCCAACCAAACCCTGAAGTGCTTATGTCCTCCTGCTGGCCTGACACTTTGAAGGTTTGAGCTACTCTGTGTGAATCACCCCACTCAATGGGTCTTCATTCTAGGAAGCAAGCCGGCTAGACAGTAAAACATCAGAGCCTGCTCCCAATGCTACACTCCTTGTTTCCAAAATTACTACACTTTATGGCCAGAAGAGACCTTTAGAGCATCTAATCTAAGCCCCTGAATATCATGGGCTTCCTGTATAGTACAATAGTTACTTTTTGGGCACAAACATTCCAGAAAGGTATCTAGTCTAAATTAAATGACATTAAGAGATGGAGAATCCATCACTTTCCCTTTTAGTGAGGGCCAGGGGGCTCCATTTCCCCTTCCACTAGCTCCCCATTTACAGTGAGCCAGAGCAGTACCTGCAGCAGGGAGCGGCAGTTCCTGAAGGCCTCAGAGGCGCAGCCCCTGCAGTGTCTCAGGCACGTGGCGTAAGTGCAGGATGATGCGGAGCTGGTGCATCATTTTGGCCCTGACGTCCTCCTGCTGCAAGGGAACGAGAACCTGTCAGAGACTCAAACGCCCCGAGGAATCAGGGGGAATTAAGGGAACCTGGAACCAGCAGTATTTCCACCCAGCACCTGCCCATCAATGAGAGATGAATTCACCTCCTGAACCCCAAAATGGAGTCTTCTTGTCCTTTCTAGAAACCTCCAGAGCCAACCCCCCTCCTTGTAGGGTGAGCTCCTGCTACCTCCTGCTCAGTGCCCTTCACAGATATTCCAACTCCAAACCACAGCTCAAGTCATCAGAACCCTCTTCTCCACCCCGACACAGGTTGGGCAGGGAGGCGGCTCTAACAGGGTGTGCAGGAGGGATTCTGACAGCAGTGAAGTGGGTTGCAGGGAGGTTGAGATCTTGACCCAAGTCATCCCAGACACTAATGCTAAGTCACACAATGGCAGCATCTACTGTCAGTGGGGTCCAAGCACTATTTCAACCCCACAATTTTGGATCAACTCCCCACAAGGGGAGGAGAAGAGAACCATCAGCACCACACACACACACACACACACACACACACACACACACACACACACCACTCCTGGTGGTGTGAGGGGAACAAGAGAAAGGACAAAAGAAGTAAGAGATGAAGAGAAAGGAAGGAGGGATGGAGGAAAAGGTAAAAGGAAAAGGACAAACCCTAATGTCCCCATGTCGGACATCAGGAATGGTAACATACATAAGCCAGTATGTGAACACTTCAATCTCCCTGGTCATTCTATTACAGATTTAAAAGTCACTATCATTGAACAAAAAAAACTTCAGAAACAGACTTCAAAGAGAAACAGCAGAACTAAAATTCATTTGCAAATTCAACACCATTAATCTGGGCTTGAATAGGGACTGGGAGTGGCTGGCTCACTACAGAAGCAGCTTTTCCTCTCCTGGAATTGACACCTCCTCATCTATTATTTGGAGTGGACTACATCCACCCTGATTTTTGAATTGGCCCTGTCAACACTGGTTCTCCACTTGTGAAGTAACTCCCTGCTCTCCATGTGTCAGTATATAATGCCTGCATCTGTAACTTTCACTCTATGCATCCGAAGAGGTGAGGTTTTTACTCACGAAAGCTTATGCCCAAATAAATCTGTTAGTCTTTAAGGTGCCACCAGACTCCTTGTTGTTTTTGTAGATACAGACTAACATGGCTACCCCCTGATACTTGACACCATGCAAGGCACTAAATTTAGCCGTATGGAGTGGAAATCCATCAACCTCAACAAAAAACTTGCACAGATACAGACAGACATCATCTTCCTCTCCAAATGCAAACAGATGGACATCATACCAAAAGGACGGAAGGTAAAAAATCCATTGCAATCAACATACTACACTGAGTATGGTGAGAGATTGTGCCACACACTCTCTCAAAGAAACTGAGGAACCACCTGATCAGCATCCTGTACAGCAGACAGGAGAAGATCAAGAATGAGCTCTCAGAACTGGAGACTCTCATACAATACCAGCCTTCTACACAAACTTCCACGTGGCTGGACTTTACAAAAATGAGACAAGCCATTTACAATGCACACTTCACTTCTCTACAGAGGAAAAAGGACTGTAAGTTATCTAAACTAATACCTGCCACTAGGGGCTATAACAATGGTACCCTCAACTCATCTAACAACATTGTCAATCTTTCCAACCACACGCTTAGCCCAGCAGAAGAGTCTGTCCTATCTCGGGGACTCTCTTTCTGTCCCACCGTCCCCACGAACATGATACAGTTCTGCGGTGATCTGGAAGCCTACTTTCCTCGTCTCCGACTCAAGGAATATTTTCAACGCACCACTGAACAGTGCACTGACCCACAGGAACCCTCCTACCAACACTACAAAAAGAAGAATTCTGCGTGGACTCCTCCTGACGGTCGAAATGACAGACTGGACCTCTACATAGAGTGTTTCCGCAGACGTGCACAGGCTGAAATTGTGGACAAACAACATCACTTGTCCCATAACCTCAGCCGTACAGAACGCAATGCCATCCACAGCCTCAGAAACAACTCTGACATTATCATCAAAGGGGCTGACAAAGGAGGTGCTGTAGTCATAATGAACAGGTCAGATTACGAACAGGAGGCTGCCAGGCAATTCTCCAAGACCACATTCTACAGGCCACTATCCACTGATCCCACTGAGGAATACCAAAAGAAACTACACCATCTGCTCAAGAAACTCCCAGCTACAGTACGGGAACAAATCTACATGGACACACCCCCAGAACCCCGACCAGGGGTATTCTATCTGCTACCCAAGATCCATAAACCCGGAAACCCTGGACGCCCCATCATCTCAGGCATTGGCACTCTGACGGCAGGATTATCTGGCTATTTGGCCTCTCTCCTCAGGCCCTATGCTACCAGCACTCCCAGCTATCTTCGAGACACCACCAACTTCCTGAGGAAACTACAATGCATTGATGTTCTTCCTGGAAACACCATCCTGGCCACCATGCATGTAGAAGCACTTTATACCAATATTCTACATGAGGATGGACTACAAGCTGTAAGGAACAGTATCCCTGATGAGGCCACAGCAAGCCTGGTGGCTGAGCTTTGTGACTTTGTCCTCACCCACAACCACTTCAGATTTGGAGACAACTTATACCTTCAAGTCAGTGGCACTGCTATGGGTACTCGCATGGCCCCACAGTATGCCAACATTTTTATGGCTGACTTAGAACAACGCTTCCTCAGCTCTCGTCCCCTAGTGCCCCTCCTCTACTTGCACTACATTGACGACATCTTCATCATATGGACCCACGGAAAGGAGGCCCTTGAAGAATTCCACCTGGACTTCAACAATTTCCACCCCACCATCAACCTCAGCCTGGACCAGTCCACACAAGAGATCCACTTCCTGGACACTACAGTACAAATAAGTGATGGTCACATAAACACCACCCTATACCGGAAACCTACTGACCGCTATACGTACCTACATGCCTCCGGCTTCCATCCAAGACACATCACACGATCCATTGTCTACAGCCAAGCCCTAAGATACAACCGAATTTGCTCCAACCCCTCAGACAGAGACAAACACCTACAAGATCTTTATCAAGCATTCGTAAAACTACAATACCCACCTGGGGAAGTGAGGAAACAGATTGACAGAGCAAGACGGGTACCCAGAAATCACCTACTACAGGACAGGCCCAACAAGAACAATAACAGAACACCACTGGCCATCACATACAGCCCCCAGCTAAAACCTCTCCAGCGCATTATCCACGATCTACAACCTATCCTGGAAAATGATCCCTCACTCTCACAGACCTTGGGAGGCAGGCCAGTCCTCGCTTACAGACAACCCCCCAACCTGAAGCAAATACTCATCAGCAACTACACACCACACCACAGAAACACCAACCCAGGAACCTATCCCCGTAGCAAACCTCGTTGCCTACTCTGTCCCCATATCTACTCTGGCAACAGCATCAGAGGACCCAACCACATCAGCCACACCATCAGGAACTCATTCACCTGCACATCCACTAATGTCATATATGCCATCATGTGCCAGCAATGCCCCTCTCCCATGTACATTGGCCAAACCGGACAGTCCCTCCGCAAAAGAATAAATGGACACAAATCGGACATCAGGAGTGGTAACATACATAAGCCAGTAAGTGAACACTTCAATCTCCCTGGTCATTCTATTACAGATTTAAAAGTCACTATCATTGAACAAAAAAACTTCAGAAACAGACTTCAAAGAGAAACAGCAGAACTAAAATTCATTTGCAAATTCAACACCATTAATCTGGGCTTGAATAGGGACTGGGAGTGGCTGGCTCACTACAGAAGCAGCTTTTCCTCTCCTGGAATTGACACCTCCTCATCTATTATTGGGAGTGGACTACATCCACCCTGATTTTTGAATTGGCCCTGCCAACACTGGTTCTCCACTTGTGAAGTAACTCCCTGCTCTCCATGTGTCAGTATATAATGCCTGCATCTGTAACTTTCACTCTATGCATCCGAAGAAGTGAGGTTTTTACTCACGAAAGCTTATGCCCAAATAAATCTGTTAGTCTTTAAGGTGCCACCAGACTTCTTGTTGTATTCCTAATATCCCCAGTGATTCTACGGGACAAAATCCCAGGGAGGGAATAAAATTCTGCCACCTTAAACTAGTGTTTTCCATGCCTAGAATTCAGATGGCACCAGGTGGATCAGACTGAACAGGTTACAAACCTCTCCGAGGCACTTACTTTCTCAACAGGGACTTCTGTTTTCTAGTAAAATGGGTAAAAGGGAAGGAGAAAACTCGAAAGAGGCTCCTGCTCACACTCACATATGTGAACCCTAATACTCTCTCAGTCCTCAAAGAGAGCTCGAGAAGGAGACTTGCTGAAGCAAAGCCACAGGGGTCTCTGAGGTTTCCCTGGCCATGCGCCCCTGTCCTGCCTCGCTGATGGCAGCATCTCTCTCTGAGGTTACCACCTCCCTAACACCTTTGACCAATATGCTGAGGTCCTGCAAAAGGCCTTTGTGATGTCACTGCCACACCCACCCATCCCCTGAAGTGCTAATATCCTGCTGCTGGCCTGACACTTTGAAGGTTTGAGCTACTCTCTGTGGATCACCCCACTCAATGCGTCTTCATTCTAGGAAGCAAGCCGGTTAGACAGTAAAACATTAGAGGCTGCTCCCAATGCTACACTCAGTGTTTCCAAAATTAGTAGACTTTATGGCCACAAGAGACCTTTAGAGCATCTCATCTAACCCCCTCCATATCATAGGCTTCCAGTATAGTATAATAGTTACTTTTTGGGCACACACATTCCAGAAAGGCATCTAGTCTTCATTCAATGACATCAAGAGATGGAGAATCCACCACTTTCCCTTTCAGTGAGTGCCAGGGGGCTCCATTGCCCCTTCCTCTAGCTACCAATTTACAGTCAGCCAGAGCAGTACCTTCAGCAGGGAGCGGGAGTTGCTGAAGGCCTCAGAGGCACAACCCCTGCAATGTCTCTGGCACCTGGCGCAAGTGCCGGATGATGCGGAGATAGTGAATCGCTTTGGCCGTGACGTCCTCCTGCTATAAGGGAACGAGAACCTGTCAGAGACTCAAACGCCCCGAGGAATCAGGGGGAATTAAGGGCACCTGGAACCAGCAGTATTTCCACCCAGCACCTGCCAACCACTGAGGGATGAATTCACCTCCTGAACCCCAGAATGGAATCTTCTTGTCCTTTCTAGTAACCTCCAGTGCCAACCCCCCTCCTTGTAGGGTGAGCTCCTGCTACCTCCCCCTCAGTGCCCTTGACAGCTGTTCCACCTCCAAACCACACCTCAAGTTATCAGAACCCTCTTCTCCACCCCCACCCAGGTTGGGCAGGAGGCGGCTCTAGCAGGGGGGGCAGGAGGGATTCTGGCAGCAGTGAAGTGGGTTGTGGGGAGGTTGAGATCTTGCCCCAAGTCATCCCAGAAACTAATGATAAGCCACACGATGGCAGCATCTAGTGTCAGTGGAGTCCAAGCACTATTTAAACCCCACAGTTTTCGATCAACTTTCCACAACGGGAGGTGAAGAGCACCCCCCAGCAACACACACACACACCTGCAGTGTCTCACACAGCTGGCGCAAGTGCCAGATGATGTGGAGCTGGTGCATCGCTTGGGCCGTGACATCCTCCTGCTGCAAGGGAACGGGAACCTGTCAGAGACTCAAACGCCCCGAGGAATCAGGGGGAATTAAGGGCATCTGGAACCAGCAGCATTTCCACCCAGCACCTGCCCACCACTGAGGGATGAATTCACCTCCTCAACCCCAGAATGGAGTCTTCTTCTCCTGTCTAGTAACCTCCAGTGCCAACCCCACTCCTTGTAGGGTGAGCTCCTGCTACCTCCCCCTCAGTGCCCTTGACAGCTGTTCCACCTCCAAACCACAGCTCAAGTTATCAGAACCCTCTTCTCCACCCCCACCCAGGTTGGGAAGGGAGGCGGCTCTAGCAGTTGCGGTTGAAAAGGATTCTAAAAGGAGCAGGTAAGAACCCCTTGATAATCCTTCATGTAGGAACAAATGACACGGCTAGGTTCTCGTTAGAGAGTATCAAGGGAGATTATGCCAGGCTGGGGAAGACGCTCAAGGAGATAGAGGCTCAGATTATATTTAGTGGGATTCTGCCCGTTCCAAGGGAAGGGCAGCAAAGGGCTGATAGGATTGTGAGAATAAATAGTTGGCTAAGGGAGTGGTGCTATAAGGAGGGCTTTGGGATGTATGGCCACTGGGAGGCTTTCGGGGACAGACACCTGTTCTCGCGGGATGGGCTTCACCTAAGTAGGGAAGGAAATAGACTTCTGGGAGGGAGGCTAGCTCATCTTATCAAAAGAGCTTTAAACTAGGAAGTTTGGGGAGACGGTTGGGAGATGCACAGTTAATCTCCACGCCAGATTACAGTATGGAGAAGGTGAGTAAAATGAGAGGAGACATAGCCGGGGAGATGAGATTGGACATAGGAAGGACAGGGGGGACGGACACAAGGAGGCCCGCAACATATAGTGCTACTAATGGGAGACAGGCTAAACGACATACATTAGGGTGTCTATACACCAATGCCAGAAGCCTAGGTAATAAAATGGAGGAATTGGAGCTCTTGGTCCAAGAGCTGAAACCAGATATCGTAGGAATAACAGAAACGTGGTGGAATGGCAGTCACGACTGGAACACAGGTATGGAGGGGTATGCGCTGTTTAGGAAAGACCGGAACAAAGGGAAAGGTGGGGGGGTGGCATTGTATGTCAATAGTGAAATAAGCTGTAAAGAAATAATAGTTGATGGATTAGACAATACTGAGTCCATCTGGGCAATACTCACACTGGGTAATAGGACTACTAGAGCCTCTCCGGGGATAGTGCTTGGAGTGTGCTATAGACCGCCGGGATCAACCCAGGATATGGATAAGGAACTATTTAATGTGTTTAGAGAAGTAATTACTAATAGAAACTGTGTAATTATGGGGGACTTTAACTTCCCGGATATAGATTGGGGAACAAACGCTAGTAGCAATAATAGGGCTCAGATGTTCCTAGATGTGCTTGCTGATCAATTCCTCCATCAAGTGGTAGCTGAACCGACGAGGGGGGAGGCCATTTTAGATTTGATTCTGGTAAGTAGTGAGGACCTCGTTGAGGAAGTGGTAGTAGGGGACAATTTGGGCTCCAGTGATCATGAGCTAATTCGGTTTAAAATACATGGAAGGAGTAACAGAATTAAGTCAAAGATTAGGGTTTATAATTTTAAAAAGGCCAATTTTAACAAATTAAGGGGACTGGTAAGGGAAGTGGATTGGGCAAACATATTAATGAATTTAAAGGCAGAAGAAGCCTGGGATTACTTTAAGTTAAAGATGCATGAGCTGTCAGAGGCCTGTATTCCAAAAAAGGGAAAAAGATTACTAAGCAAGAGATTTAGACCGAGCTGGATGAGCGACCGACTCAAAGGGGCGATTAGGAAAAAACAGAAAGCGTACAAAGAGTGGAAGAGGGGAGGGATCAGTAAGGAAATGTACCTAAGTGAAGTCAGAGAATGTAGAGATAGAGTGAGAAAGGCCAAAGGCCGTGTAGAGTTGGACCTAGCGAGGGGAATTAAAAGCAATAGTAAGAGGTTTTACAGCCACATAAATAGGAAGAAAGCAAAGAAGGAAGAAGTGGGACCGCTGAAGACTATTGCCGGAGAGGAGATTAAAGACAATCTAGGCATGGCGCAATATCTCAATGAATATTTTGCATCGGTGTTTAATGAGGCCAATGAAGGGATTAGGGATACTAGCACCACTACAGAGGGGCGTTCAGGATGGGGGATTACCGTATCCGAGGTAGAAACAAAACTTGAAAACCTTAATGAGGCTAAGTCGGGAGGACCGGACGATCTTCATCCGAGAATATTGAAGGAATTGGCGCGGGAAATAGCAGGCCCGTTAGCGATAATATTTAATGAATCTGTAAACTCGGGGGTGGTCCCGTTAGACTGGAGAATAGCTAATGTGGTTCCTATTTTCAAGAAAGGGAAAAAAAGTGATCCGGGTAACTACAGACCTGTTAGTTTAACATCTGTAGTGTGCAAGGTGTTAGAGAAAATTCTGAAAGAGAAACTAGTTGAGGACCTGGAGATTAGTGGCAATTGCGATAAATTACAACATGGTTTTACGAAGGGCAGATCGTGCAAAACGAATCTGATCTCCTTCTTTGAGAAAGTAACGGATTTATTAGATAAGGGAAATGCGGTGGACCTAATATACCTGGATTTCAGTAAAGCGTTTGATACTGTACCCCATGAGGAATTATTGGTTAAACTGAAAAACATGGGGATCGATATGAAAATCCAGAGGTGGATAAGGAATTGGTTAATGGGGAGAATGCAGCGGGTCGTATTAAAGGGTGAACTGTCAGGTTGGAGGGAGGTTACTAGTGGAGTGCCTCAAGGTTCGGTTTTGGGACCCATCTTATTTAATCTATTTATAACTGACCTCGGAACCGATTGCAGGAGTGGGCTGATAAAGTTTGCGGATGATACGAAGGTGGGAGGCGTTGTAAATTCGGAAGAGGATAGGGATATCCTGCAGGGAGACTTGAATGAGCTTGTGAATTGGAGTATCAGAAATAGGATGAAATTTAATAGTGAAAAGTGTAAGGTGATGCATTTGGGGATGACTAATAACAATTTTAGTTACAAGATGGGGACGCATTGGTTAGAAGTAACGGAAGAGGAGAAGGACCTAGGGGTCCTTGTAGACCGCAGGATGACTATGAGTCGACAATGTGACGTGGCGGTGAAAAAAGCCAATGCTGTCTTGGGATGCATTAGGCGAGGTATATCTAGTAGGGATAAGGAGGTCTTGCTTCCGTTGTACAAGGCGCTGGTGAGACCTCATTTGGAGTACTGTGTGCAGTTCTGGTCTCCCATGTTTAAAAAAGACGAACTCAAACTGGAACGGGTGCAGAGAAGGGCCACTAGGATGATCAGAGGAATGGAAAACCTGTCGTATGAAAGGAGACTAGAGGAGCTTGGGTTGTTTAGTCTGACAAAGCGAAGGCTGAGAGGGGATATGATTGCTATCTTTAAATATATTAGAGGGATTAATACAAGGGAGGGAGAAGAATTATTCCAGCTTAGTACTAACGTGGATACAAGAACGAATGGATATAAACTGGCCGTGGGGAAGTTCAGGCTTGAAATTAGACAAAGGTTTCTGACCATCAGAGGGGTGAAATATTGGAATGGCATTCCGAGGGAAACGGTGGGGGCGAGGGACCTGTCTGGTTTTAAGATTAAGTTAGATAAGTTTATGGAGGGAATGGTTTAATGGTAAAACATAGTAGTAAAGAAAACCAAGCAATGGTAGGTAAATAGCATAATGGCTAACAGGGATCAGGATGGAGACTCTTGCCTATATGCTCGGGGTCTTACTGATAGCCATATTTGGGGTCGGGAAGGAATTTTCCTCCAGGGCAGATTGGCTGAGCCTCTGGAAGTTTTTCGCCTTCTTCCGCAGCATGGGGCAGGGATCTCTAGCAGGAGGGTCTCTGCCGATTGAAGTCACTAGTAACAGGATTGGGGACTTCAGCAGCAGAGTCCAGGGAAGGGGTAGGGACGGTTTCATGGCCTGCAGCATGCAGGGGGTCAGACCAGATGATCATAATGGTCCCTTCTGACCTTAAAGTCTATGAGTCTATGAGCAGGGGGGGCAGGACGGATTCTGCCAGAAGTGAAGTGTGTTGCGGGGAGGTTGAGATCTTGCCCCAAGTCATCCCAGACACTAATGCTAAGCCACAGGATGGCAGCATCTAGTGTCAGTGGAGTCCAAGCACTATTTCAACCCCACAGTTTTCGATCAACTTCCCACAAGGGGAGGTGAAGAGCACCCCCAGCAACACATACACACACACACACACCACCACTGGTGGTGGGAGGGGAACAGGAGAAAGGACAAAAGAAGTAAGAGATGAAGAGAAAGGAAGGAGGGATGGAGGAAAAGGTAAAACAAAAAGGACAAACCCTAATGTCCCCAGTGATTCCACGGGACAAAATCCCAGGGAGGGAATAAAATTCTGCCACCTTGAACTAGTGTTTTCAATGCCTAGA
>NW_027053311.1:0-39000 GCF_011386835.1 Chrysemys picta bellii
GACTGTAACTGTTTAAGCCTCTGGACCTGGTGCGTGTATAACCTTCCCCTTTCCCTTAGCCACGTGTCTGAGCAGTTAGTGGGACCAATCAGACCTAGCTGCCAAAGCACCTACAGTGCTTGCCTTCGAGTGACGGTGTACTGGGCACGCTACTGGCACTTCAGGAGCTTGGTGTACTCCAGCACCGAACTGCCCCAATAATTACAGGATTGTCTCTAATGGGTTAAAGCAGAACTTGGGCTGAGACTAACATGTCCCTCTTGGGTTTGGTGTTTTTACAGTATGAACTTGCTCTGCTTGTGGGTACAGTGCATGTGTTTTAGCTGGTACTCACACACCAACATGGCTGAAACATGCAACTCCCTCTCTCATTCCTTTCCACTAGGGGTGCTGGCCCATCTGCTGTACGGCCAGAGACCCTGATGTGCAGCAGTCAGGGGTGTTGGGAGAGGTTTTGTTTTCTGTGGCTAGTGACTGTCCCTGAAGTTACTCCTACCACCACCCTATTGCCTTTCACTGCATTTGCCATTCCCTGAATACTAGGAGGTGATTGGGTTGGAAGGAGGGGGCACCTGTGAGTTGAAGTGACCACGGGTCAGACACAGCAACATCTTAGCCATAACATAGAGGTCTAGATTTTAAGGCCTGTAGGGACAATTAAATAATCTAGTCTAACCCCCATACACATGACAGACCATCAAAGTCACCCCTGCATTGAGCCCAACAACCTGGATTAGACCAAACTGTTACAGCCCTCGGGAGTCTAAACTATTGTTTGCCACAGGCAGAGACTCGGAGGGACTGAGGTGCACCCACACCTGAGGCCCCTTTAATGGCAGGGAATTGATTTGGTGAGATATAACCAAATGATCCTAGCAAGTGACTTGTGCCCCATGCTGCACAGGATGGCAAAAACCTCTGGTGTCCCTGCCAATCTGACCCGGGGAAAAATTCCTTCCTGACCCCCAAAATGGAGAACACTTATACCCTGAGCATGTGTCAAGTTTGCTTCCCCACTTTGAACTTTAGGGTACAAATGTGGGGGCCTGCATGAAAACTTCTAAGCTTAACTACCAGTTTAGATGTGGTCAGCTGCCACCATCCCAAAGCTAATTCCCTTCCCTGGGTAGCCTTCAGAGACCTTCACCAATTCCCTGGTGAATACAGATCCAAACCGCTTGGATCTTAAAACAAGGAGAAATTAACCATCCCCCTCCTTTCTCCCACCAACTCCTGGTGGATCAAGACCCAAACCCCTTGGATTTAAACAAGGAGAAATTAACCATCCCCCCTCCATCCTCCCACCAACTCCTGGTGGATCTAGATCCAACCCCCTTGGATCTATAAACAGGAAAAATCAATCAGGTTATTAAAAAGAAGGCTTTTAATTAAAGAAAAAGGTAAAAATCCTCTGTAAAATCAGGATGGAAAAATAACTTTACAGGGTAATCAAACTTAAAGAGCTCAGAGGACCCCCTCTAGCCTTAGGTTCAAAGTACAGCAAACAGAGATAAACACTCAAGCAAAAGATACATTTACAAGTTGAGAAAACAAAGATAAACTAACACGCCTTGCCTGGCTGTTTACTTACAAGTTTGAAATAGGAGAGACTTGTTCAGAAAGATTTGGAGAACCTGGATTGATGTCTGGTCCCTCTCAGTCCCAAGAGCGAACAACTTCCCAAACAAAGAGCACAAACAAAAGCCTTCCCCCCCCCCCCCAAGATTTGAAAGTATCTTGTCCCCTTATTGGTCCTTTAGATCAGGTGTCAGCCAGATTACCTGAGCTTCTTAACCCTTTACAGGGAAAAGGATTTTGGAGTCTCTGGCCAGGAGGGATTTTATAGTACTGTACACAGGAGAGTGGTTACCCCCTTCCCTTTATAGTTATGACACGCCCCCCAAATCACAGATAGTGTTGGACAGCCGGTTCCACACTGGCTGTGATTTCTTCCTGGAGCTCTAGGAGAAAACAGAGTTAATAAGACACATGCACCTTTAGACATACTACTGATTATATAAAAACTAACAATATGTTCCACATTCCAAGAACAATTTTAAGCAGTTGATTCTGGGAAACTTTCCCGGGAGAGTGCATCAGCCACTTTGTTAGAAGACCCTGAAATGTGTTGTATTTCAAAATCAAAATCTTGGAGAGCTAAACTCCACCGAAGAAGTTTTTTGTTATTGCCCTTGGCGGTAGGAAGCCACTGTAGCGCAGCATGGTCTGTTTGTAGTTGGAAACACCGTCCCCAAACATATGGGTGTAGCTTTTCCAGCGTGTACACAGTGGCGTAGCATTCCTTTTCGCTGATTGACCAGTGGCTTTCCCTCTCAGACAGTTTCTTCCTGAGAAACACGACAGGATGGAATTCTTGATCCGGTCCTTCCTGCATTAAAACTGCTCCTATGCCCCGCTCGGACGCATCTGTGGTTACTAGTAATGGTTTGTCAAAGTCTGGGACCCTTAGCACAGGGTCAGACATGAGTGTCACCTTAAGCTGGTTAAACACTCATCAGTCCACTGAACTGCATTTGGCTGTTTCTTTCTGGTTAGGTCTGTCAGCGGGGCGGTGATTTGGCTGTAGTGTGGTACAAATCACCTATAATATCCGGATAAGACCTGTTTCTTTGACTTTGGAACTGGCCACTTTTGGATAGCATCCACTTTGGGATTTATAGTTCCTTGACCCGCCTGAAGCCCCAGATAAGTAACTCTGTTTTGGCCTATTTGACACTTTTTAGCCTTAACAGTTAGTCCTGCCTGTCGGATGCGCTCGAAGACTTTTTCCAGGTGTTCTGTCCATGAATCAGAAAAAATGGCCACATCATCGAGGTAGGCAACTGCAGATTCTCCCAATCCCGCTAGGAGACCATCTACAAGTCTTTGGAAGGTGGCGGGTGCATTTCGCAACCCGAAAGGGAGTACATTGAATTCATACACCCCTGCCTGGGTGACGAAGCCTGACCTTTCCTTAGCGGGTTCATCTAGTGGTACTTGCCAGTACCCTTTGGTTAAGTCTAAAGTAGAGATGAATTGGGCATGTCCCAATTTCTCCAATAGCTCATCTGTGCGTGGCACTGAATAGTTGTCAGGATGAGTTACAGCATTTAGCTTACGGTAGTCCACGCAAAAGCGTATTTCCCCATCTGGTTTGGGAACTAGAACGACTGGAGATGCCCATACACTGTTAGAGGGGCAGATCATACCAATCTGTAGCATGTCTTGAATCTCCCTTTGTATAGCAGTTTGGGCATGAGGTGACTCCCGGTAGGGTGCGGTTCTAATTGGGTGAGCATTACCTATGTCAATGGAGTGGTATTACCGTTCAGTCCGTCCTAGAGTGGCTGAGAAAACTGGTGCAAAGCTTGTGCACAGCTCCTTGATCTGCTGTCGCTGCAGACGTTCAAGGGTCGCGGAGAGGTTCACCTCTTCCACGCCACCATCCCTTTTTCCTTCATAGTAGACACCTTCAGGCCACTCCGCGTTATCTGTTTCCTGGGCTGTAAACTGGCAAAGGTTTAATTCTCTGGAATAAAAGGGCTTAAGAGAATTAACATGGTATACCTTAGGCTTTATGTTGGAGGTGGGGGAGGCTATGAGATAGTTAACAGCTCCTAGGCGCTCCTGGACCGTGAATGGTCCTTCCCACGACGCTTCCATTTTATGGGCCTGGAGTGCCTTTAAGACCATGACTCGGTCTCCTACTTTGAAGGACCGTTCTCTGGAATGTTTATCATACCAGGCCTTTTGCTCTTCCTGAGCATCCTTTAGGTTTTCTTTAGCAAGGGCTAAAGAGTGTCGGAGGGTGTTTTGTAGGTTGCTTACAAAGTCTAGAATGTTAGTTCCTGGAGAAGACGTAAACCCGTCCCATTGCTGCTTCACCAACTGTAAGGGCCCCTTAGCCTCGCGGCAATACACAAGTTCAAATGGTGAAAACCTTAAATTGGGATGTGGTACAGCCCTGTAGGCAAAAAGCAACTGTTGCAACACTAGGTCCCAATCATTGGAGTGTTCATTTACGAATTTACGTATCATGGCCCCCAATGTTCCATTAGACCTCTCCACCAGGCCATTGGTTTCATGGTGGTAAGGGGTGGAAACCAAGTGATTCACCCCATGAGCTTCCCACAGGTTTTTCATGGTCCCTGCCAGGAAATTAGTTCCCGAATCGGTAAGGATGTCGGAGGGCCAACGTACTCTGGCAAAAAAGTCTGCTAATGCCTGGCACACACTTTTAGCCCTGGTGTTGCTTAAGGGTACTGCTTCCGGCCATCAGGTAGCAAAATCCATGAAAGTCAGTATGTACTGCTTTCCTCTGGGTGTCTTCTTTGGGAAAGGACCCAGAATATCCACAGCTACTCGCTGAAATGGGACCTCAATTATCTGTAGTGGCTGGAGAGGGGCTTTAACCTGGTCTTGGGGCTTTCCCACTCGTTGGCACACCTCACAAGACCGGACATAATTAGCAACGTCCTTGCCCATTCCCTCCCAGTGGAAGGACTTCCCCAACCGGTCTTTGGTTCTGTTCACCCCAGAATGGTCACTGGGATGATCATGGGCTAAGCTCAAGAGCTTTACCTGATACTTAGTGGGAACTACCAACTGTCTTTGAGGATGCCAGTCTTCCTGGTGCCCACCAGAAAGAGTCTCCTTGTATAAAAGTCCTTGTTCTACAACAAACCGGGATCGGTTAGAAGAGCTGAGAGGCGGTGGGGTGCTCCGTGCCACTGCCCAAGCTTTCTGAAGGCTGTCATCTGCTTCCTGCTCGGCCTGGAACTGTTCCTTTGATGCTGGAGACATCAGTTCCTCCTTGGACTGTGGACTGGGGCTTGGTCCCTCTGGAAGCGATGCAGGTGCTGGGGCTGTTTCCATTGACTGTGAACCACTGTCGCTGGTGCACTATGTGGTATTTCAGGCTCTGGCTGAGCCTCTTGTGTAAGGTTATCTGCTGCTTCTGCCAGTTCAGGCTCGTTGATGCCCTCTGGCGTTGGAGTGCTAGACGGGTTTGCAAGCGCTGGACTCAGTGCTGGCAACGGTTATGTTGCTGGTTGCGTTGCCAGTTCCGGTTCTGGAACTGGCTTTGGCTGGGTCTCTAGAATTGGATCCACTACGGCTGTTGCAGTCGTTGGCAGGGGATCCAGTTCCACCACCTTTGTTTGGGTCTCTGGTAACACAGACGGGGCCCTGGTGGACGGCTCAGGAACAGGGATGGGGGTGAAAGCTTGCTTCGCCTGGCTGCGGGTGACTATTCCCACCCTCTTTGCTAGCTTCACATGGTTGGCCAAGTCTTCCCCCAGCAGCATGGGGATGAGATAATTGTCATAGATTGCAAAAGTCCACATTCCTGACCAGTCCTTGTCCTGGACATGCAACTTGGCTGTAGGCAAGTTTACAGACTGTGACATGAAGGGTTGAATTGTCACTGGAACCTCTGGGTTGATGAGTTTGGGGTCCACTAGGGATTGGTGGATAGTTGACACTTGTGCCTCAGTGTCCCTCCAAACGATAACCTTCTTTCCGCCCACTCTCAAGGTTTCCCTTCGCTCCGAGGGTATGAGAGAGGCATCTGGGTCTGGGGATCTTTGGTGTGATTGGGGTCTAATGAACTGTAATCGGTTGGGGTTCTTGGGGCAGTGAGCCTTTATATGTCCCAGTTCATTACATTTAAAACGTCGCCCTGCTAAGGTATCACCCGGGCGATGTTGGTTGGTGGAGACTGGTGTGGTGGGGTGAGAAAGCATCTGGGGTTTCCCTTGGGATGTGGGTGTGGCCTTGGGTTGTCCCTGGTGGTAAGGTTTTGCTTCGGCTTGCCCCTTCTGATATTCGCTCCAACTGCTACTAGTTTTTTTCTTTTCTGCCACCTCCACCCATTTGGCTCCAATCTCCCCCGCCTCGGTTACAGTTTTGGGCTTCCTATCTAGGATGTACCTTTCTATTTCCTCAGGAACACCCTCTAAAAACTGCTCCATATTTACTAGGGAAACCAGATCTTCCAGAGATTTAACATTTGCTCCTGATACCCAGACATCACAATTTTTGTCAATGTGGTAGACGTGTTGGGTAAATGACACGTCTGGTTTCCACCTTAGGGCTCTGAACCGCCGATGGGCATGCTCGGGTGTTAGCCCCATTCTGAGTCTGGCCTTGTTTTTAAAAAGTTCATAGCTGTTACTATGTTCCTTAGGCATTTCAGCCGCCACCGCTGCTAAGGGTCCACTGAGCGGCGGCCTCAGCTCTACCATGTACTGGTCTGTAGTGATGCTGTATCCAAGGGAGGCCCTTTCAAAATTTTCTAAGAAGGCCTCAGTATCATCGCCTGCCTTGTAGGTGGGTATTTTCTGGGATGGGAACGGGTACCTGGAGAGGGGTTGCTAGGATGGGCTGGTGTATCCGGCCTAGCCCTTGCTACTTCCAGCTCATGCTTCCTCTCTTTTTCTCTCTCTTCCATCTCTTTTTCTTTCAGCTTCATAGCTCTCTTGTGGGCCTCCTCTTTGGCTTTCTCTTCTCTTTCTCTCTGCTCCATAGCTCTCTCATCAGCTTCTTTCTTGAGTTTTTTTAATTGAAGCAGTCTCTGATGTTTCCTTTCATTTTCTTCTGCTTCTAGTCTGGCCAGTTCTAGTTTGTTAGCTACATCACTGGTATTCATTTTCCTGTTTTCTTGTGCTGGGCCACACCCCTCTGCAGTTGACTGAAACTGGGATGCACTCAGCTCAGGCTGCTGCTGAGGTAACAGAGACTTTCTAACTAGCTATCCCCGATTAGAAAGAAAGAAAACAATTCAGCTTGTAAATTGCTTTTACCAGCCGTTTGCTCATTGATTGAACCCTTCTCTTAACAAAGACCCTTGTTAAAAAAAACTTAACACCTCTGTCTTCAGGCAAGGAGAGATAAGATATGCATCTACCTTCAGCTCTGCTTCCCAAGCAGCTAAAAAGGAGGAGAAAAAAAATCCTACTGGCTTTTGGTTTTAAATGATCCCACCGCTCTGCCACCATGTCAAGGCTGCTTCCCCACTTTGAACTTTAGGGTACAAATGTGGGGGCCTGCATGAAAACTTCTAAGCTTAACTATGAGCTTAGATCTGGTCTGCTCCCTCCACTCCCAAAGCTAATTCCCTTCCCTGGGTAGCCTTGAGAGACCTTCACCAATTCCCTGGTGAATAGAGATCCAAACCCCTTGGATCTTAAAACAAGGAGAAATTAACCATCCCTCTCCTTTCTCCCACCAACTCCTGGTGGATCAAGATCCAACCCCCTTGGATCTTAAAACAAGGAAAAATCAATCAGGTTCTTAAAAAGAAGGCTTTTAATTAAAGAAAAAGGTAAAAATCATCTCTGTAAAATCAGGATGGAAAAATAATTTTATAGGGTAATCAAGCCTTAGGTTCAAAGTTACAGCAAACAGAGATAAACACTCTAGCAAAAGGTACATTTACAAGTTGAGAAAACAAAGATAAACTAACACGCCTTGCCTGGCTGTTTACTTACAAGTTTGAAATAGGAGAGACTTGTTCAGAAAGATTTGGAGAACCTGGATTGATGTCTGGTCCCTCTCAGTCCCAAGAGCGAACAACTTCCCAAACAAAGAGCACAAACAAAAGCCTTCTCTCCCCCCCCCCCCCACAAGATTTGAAAGTATCTTGTCCCCTTATTGGTCCTTTGGGTCAGGTGTCAGCCAGGTTACCTGAGCTTCTTAACCCTTTACAGGGAAAAGGATTTTGGAGTCTCTGGCCAGGAGGGATTTTATAGTACTGTACCCAGGAGAACAGTTACCCTTCCCTTTATAGTTATGACAGCATGTGAGCGAGGCCCACCAGCCAAGCACCTGAGAGAAATAGTTTTCTATATCACCTGAGAGCACTTGCTTAAGTAGCCCCTGTCCCCTCACGCCAACTCCATGTGGGGCGAGAATCCATCATTTCCCTTGGTACTTTGTTCCTATGTTTAATCATCTATTTCAAATTTGTCCTTTATTTCTAATTTTAAATTATCTTGCATTAATTTCTTTATTATGCCTTTCTCTGCTAGATGAAAGAGCCCTTTAGTACCCAGTATTTTCTCTTTGTGAGCAGTGGCAGATTAATTATTTTGTGGCCCGTAGGCCGGGAAATAATTGCCGCCCTGGCCATGCCCTGACTCCGCCCTTTCTCCGCCCCCATTCCAACCCCCTCCCCAAAGTCCCCACCCCAACTCCGCCCCCTCCCTTCCCCTATTGGATCCCTTCCCCAAATCCCCGCCCCCGCCTCTTCCCGCCAACGCACGGCGTTCCCAACCTCCCCCCTCTCTCCTTGCCCCGCGAAACAGCTGTTTCGTGGCGCAAGTGCTGGGAGGGGAGAGAAACAGGATGCGGCGGCACGCTTGCAGAGGAGGCGGAGGTGAGCTGGAGCAGGGGGGCGGGGCGTGGAGGGGAGCTTCCGCCCCTGCATATTTGCCATCCTAGGCCTAGGCCTTTTCAGCCTAGGCAATAATACGGCACTGTTTATGAGGGTATTTATGCACCATAATCAAGTCACCTCTTCATCTTCTTTTTGATAAACTGAACAGATTGAACTCTTGTCTCTCACTGTAAGGCATCTTTTTCAGCTCTTTTTAAAATAGCTCTTCACTGCCCCTTGTCCAATTTTTCATAGTTAGTCTTAAAATGTGAACAATGCAACTGGATGCAATGTTTTGGTATTGCTCTTACCAATGTTGAATAGAGAAATAAAATCAGCACCATATTTCTAGTCATTATTCTCTTGTGTATATACTTTCAAGAATTGTGTTGGCCATTTTTGCCACAGCATCACCCTGGGATTTCATGTTGAGTTGTTTTTCCATTATGACGCATAAATCCTTCTCAGAGTCACATATGTATGACCTTGCATTTTATCAAAGCCCATTTATACAATAGAATTTCCTCCTCAGTCACCTTCCCCTGCTGCTGTCCCTTTTCTCTTTCCCTTTTGTCCAGGATCTGTGTGTGCCATTTTCGGGGGAGTTCTCCTCCTCTCTTTGCCTGTGAGCAACGTGACCCCCCTGGATGGACTGACCAAACCCAGGATTCCATCAGCCTTAAAGAAGAGGGGAGAGTTGACCTATTCCCTCTTTAAGGCTCCAGTCCCAAGCCCTAGGCAGAGTCAGAAGCCTGGGTTCCCTGCTAAAGCACAAACATCCAACCTGGGGCTACCTTCTCTCTCTGGTCATTTCGTTTGTCCCGCACATCTGTCTTGAAGACACAACCCCTGGATCGGATTAGCACAGCCCCTGAGGTTTCCTTTCTCAGTCTCCAAGGGTCAGTACACTCTATTACATGTCTTGATAATGTTGTTTTTTCCCTTTCAAAAGTAAATTGTTTTATTCCTGGTCTCTTCATATGACCGTCCCACCCCCAAACTTTCTGCTTCCAATAATCTGCTTTCACCTTCTGTCAACCTTTTCTATCTCCATTGTATCTGTGTACAGATGAAGTGACCAAACTGAATGCAGGATTTGTGGTAAAGGAAAGAAAGACATTTCTGTGAAATAGCGATGTGCTCTGCATGCGTTCTGCTACTGATTTCATTGAGGGTTCATCCAGAGAATACTTCTGGCTTCTCCACTGGTCAGTACTCCGTTCAGCATCGATATTAAACTATATTTATAGACGGCATTGGAAATAAATATTGCACTGTGTGAACATGATCAGTTTTACTGGGGTTTCTAGTAACAACTCAGTGACTTATTTGTTGTAGCTTTATCGGTTCAGTGGAAATCCAGACTCTGATTAACCTTTCCCTTGTCACTATTGTCTATAAAGTATTTATTATCCTAGCAGAAATATTCATCCTTTGTATTTATCGCTAATGGGGAATTCTTTTCTCCATTTTTTTTTATTTCAGGTGTGAATTACCCAGGGAAAATTTCCCATTTATCTCCTTGGATTCAATGAACGTTTCAAATCTGAATTTGCTTTAGGAACAACCATGTTGCTCACTGCAGAATGTTCTCTTGCTGGTGTCTCACTTTTACCACATGTCTGATAGAACATTCAGTAGAACCCCTCCCTCCCCCCCCCCCCCCATCAAATAGCCTGCCAGACCCAGAGGTGGCCCACCCTTGTCTCTTGATTTGTTCAATTTCAGCCTCTCCCTGTGATGAGCCCTGCAAACTGCACAATTCATCGGGCAAGAAAAACTTCCACTATGGGGAAGACTTTCAGAAAGGATTTAATAAGAAAAAAGGCACAAATTGAAGCTGAAGAAATTACAGGGATAAAAAAATCAGGAAACTTCCATCCTGGCCAATCAATGGGAAGTTATACAGAGGAAATTTGTGAACCTTTTCCCACTCGCATTTGAATTTCCTGCAACTTCACACAAATTCTATAGAAACCCCTGCTTTGTCTATCTACCAGGCAGGGACTGTCTCTGGGCATCATGCCAGAGGGAGCATTTCTCAGAGAAAGAGGCAAAACTTTTACATCATCCCCCGGTTATTTGGTCCAATCACATTGTTCTGATACTGATCCCCCAGAGTCACCATGTCCCACATCATCATAACTTGTGTCTCCAGGAGGCAGGAACAGGGTTTCTTTCTCCATCCCAGAGACACCTTCATTCCTTAGCGAGTGCAGATTCCAACCTGAAAATACAAAGGGAAACACATACAGTCAGTGGGTCCATTTTATGGCTACGTGTGGCCGCATAGCAAGGGTGGAGTTCACGCTCTGGTATGGGTTAGAAAATGTTCCCTCTTTCTTCTTCTCATTGGGTCCATGACAAGTTTTAATCCATCATCTCTATACATATTTTGGAAGTAAAATCCTTGGTTTCCAGACCATTTACAGTTGCCAAATGAGAACTGTATTCACCTGTCACTTCATGTATAAAACCCAGTCACTTACCAGGAAGTAGCTCTTACTTAAGGACATTGTATAATTCACTCTGCGCTAATCATACACATGAGCACGTTATTCTTATCAAGTACTAAGCAATGCATATTTTATCGCCACTCCTCTTCCTTTAGGGAGGCTGGTGGTGTCTCTGCTCATGACACAGTGGGGATGGGAGAGGAGATGTTGACTAAGGATAATGGGAAAAGCCCGACTTTTACAGGAAGTGTCACAGGCTCTTTAACATTTGTGGAGCAGTGACAGGACTTTGGTTTATAAGATTCTGTCCAAAAGATACAAGCACAGTAAACTGGTGGGAATCCAGTACATCCAGGGTATGGCAGCCACACAAGGATTTGAACCTAGAGATTGAGGGATTTTGCTGCTTTGACCATGAAGTAGTACACAGCAAGGACTCCCCTTTTCCTGTCACCATTGCAAGCACTGAAACCTCTGCTTTGAGGGAAAGAAGAGAAGAGAGAAAGAGAGGTTCCCCCCCTCGCCCCCACAGGCATTGGGTTGGCCAGGTTTATTCCCTAGCTGTGTAATGCACATTCAGAGCCATCCCATTCTGTGGATACACTGTGAAGTGCAAACTCACCTGTCTGTGAATCCCTGTTCCTGTCACTCGCCCCAGTGACTTCCTCATCATTCTGCCCCAAACCAGGGTCATCTTCAGGGTCAGACACATCTCTGGCATCATCATAACCAGCCCCTGGGACATCTCCAGCCAGGACAGGGGCATCTGACATGAAGATGTGAAGTAATTAAGAGAATATTCACAGTGAAGACAGAATTAAAGTACAAGCTGCAGATGCACCAGCCTCACTGGTTCCTGGGGATCTCTCAGCACTTCCACCCTCAGGGTGGTAAGAGGAGCCCCCCCTCTGGAACCCTCAAACTGAGGGATTTTACATATCACATTGATTTGATACATTTCAATAGCTGGTTGAGAGGATCCTAGAGCTCGCAGATGAGCTGGGAGAGGGGCAGCTCTAGAAAGAGGTGACTGGGATCTAGTCCATAGGGATTGCTCCACAAAGGCATTTCATTACAATAATTACAAAGAGAAATGGCTTGGAATTGTCCCAAGTTTGTTTCCAGATTCCTAAATTTGACATTATTTTAAAATGTCTTTTCAATGTGTTCTCCTGATAATGTTTACCCCATAAACTAAAATCAGTCTCCAATGTATTGACACCACTGGGAGCTGAGCCAGCTAATAAGGTTGGGACATCGACCCGTGGGTGTAAAATCTCTATGTCCCACCCACCCCTGTCACAGTGTGTCTGACACAGATGCAGCTATGGCAGCTTATATACATACCAGGAAAGGCTGGCAGGGAACATTGCTGCTATGTAAAGGTCTCTTCTTCAGTGCGTTGTCGTTACAAATAGTGAGCATCCCTAGTGCACACGGCAGTGAGGGTCACAGGGCAGTGACCTGAGCCAAGTACAGCATGGGCAGCTCCTGAGCAAACTGCTCCTTCAGTCCCTGCAATGGGCCTCTGACATGACCTAGGACATCACACGCTTCCCTACCCCTGGGCCTCCACACAGCTCATGTAATGCACCTGGTCAGCGCCCCCAGTGTTAGTCCAATAGACAATACTGGTGGGTGAACTTTTGTGGTTTTCTTAACAAAGCAATATTGTCCCTACTGGGAAATAAAGTTAAATAAATAAAGATATCCTATCTCCTAGAACTGGAAGGGACCTTGAAAGGTCATTGAGTCCAGCCCCCTCCCTTCACTAGCAGGACCACATACTGATTTTTGCCCCAGATCCCTAAGTGGCCCCCTCAAGGATTGAACTCACGACCCTGGGTTTAGCAGGCCAATGCTCAAACCACTGAGCGTTGCCGCTATCTAGCATACCACTATCACTCCCCTGAAAAAGTTAGTTTTCAGTCAGGGTGACGTTGGTTCCAGGAGGCAGATTCACTGCTCACCTCGGCCGCCTGGAGTCTGGGGGACGTCGTTCAAGGCAGGCTCCTCCACGTTATCGTAATCCAACTGAGACCCCTCTGGGGAAGCTCCCTCTGGAAGAGCAAACACCACACTCAGCCCATGGCACCAGCAGCGTCTCTTCAGCACAGGTGGTGCTTATAACTACAGCTTCTCAGTTTATGCCACCCCATTTATAATTAGAGATGGGCCCAGGCCAAGAAGTTCAGATCTAGGATTTTGCTTCAGCCTGTTATAGTGACAGGTGCCAGCCCCAAAACTGAGATCCAGAGCTGGGGTCAGAATCTGCAAATTCCCCCTCCCCTAAAATTCTGGTGGGTTCGGATCAGTGAGTTGGGCTGAGCCCATCTGTACTAAGAACACAGGACAATCTTCTCATATCTCTCGCGGGATGTGTGTTGAGCCCTGCTGGGCATTGACACCTTCCACCCAAAGAGACTGACCCGTCTGCTCCAGCTCCTCACCTGGGGAGGTCACTGGGAGCCACTCCCAGGGGTGTGTGCTCAGGAGATGGTCACATGTTCCCATCCTGAGATTCTGACAGAAATCCTGTTCAATGGGATTAGACCCGACTGTGTACAATGGGAACCGTGTGAGGGTAAATGGCTGCAATTGCAGAAAGTGTCATAGAAATTCTGTTCTCTGCCCAGATTTGGGTCTCTCAGCCTGAGTCTGCCCCTCCCCCATTACCTTGTTCTGATCCAGGATCGTTTTCCCCCTCACTGTCCCCAGTGTAATACTGCAGCTTCCTCACTGAGTCATCTGAATAGGAGACTGGAGAGACGAGAACCAGAAATTCATCACAGTGAGAACAGCAGAACTGTGGGACTGGGAACACATCCGGAGCCAGGAGCAGGATTTCCAGTCTCGGTCTATTCCTTCTTCTACAGGAGACGGTAACTCACAGTGACTCTGAGCGGTGAGAGGCTGACACAGACTCCCCAAGAGAAATCTCAATGTTACTGTGGTAAATGTGACTGAGCGGATGCTACAATCAGACCTGAAATATACTGGGATGAGTGAAGGGCATGTCTCTGGATCCTGGTCCAGGGAAGTTCCACAATGGTCCTGGCCTCATCATCCCCAGAGGGGACTCCTCCTTCTTAAGGGTAAATACCCGCCTCCCCCCATGAATCAGTCGATCAGCTCTCTGTGGTGTTTCCAGATTAGGCCAAGACAAGCCCAGAGCAGAGTCTGTGATTCACTGTAACCATCTTGGCAGTGATGCTGGGAGATGCCCTGAGCATGTTCCCAGAGCCCCACCATAGCACAGCCCTTGGGCAGGATGATCCCATCAGACATTGAGAGAAAATGGCACAAAGGATAAAAGGGCCGTGACTCAAAGTCATGAGGCTCTCCTGGGCTGATCTCTCTGCTCCGGGGGCAGGAGGGAGCCGACCCAGCAGACCAGTGGCTGCGGTAGGAGGGGGGCACAGAACATTTCCTGCTCCAATTCTCCAGAGCAGTTTTCAAGTGATAGTTTAGCCTGGCCCCAGACAATCACTTTCCTGACCCAGAACTGGTTACACTCCAAGGCTGCAGGATAGGCAGAGTGACATTAACTGTCCCTAGAATTCTGGTGGCACCTTAAAGACTAACAGATTTATTTGGGCATAAGCTTTCGTGAGTAAAAACCTCACTTCTTCTGATGCATAGAGTGAAAGTTACAGATGCAGGCATTATATACTGACACATGGAGAGCAGGGAGTTACTTCGCAAGTGGAGAACCAGTGTTGACAGGGCCAATTCAATCAGGGTGGATGTAGTCTACTCCCAATAATAGATGAGGAGGTGTCAATTCCAGGAGAGGAAAAGCTGCTTCTGTAATGAGCCAGCCACTCCCAGTCCCTATTCAAGCCCAGATTAATGGTGTTGAATTCGCAAATGAATTTTAGTTCTGCTGTTTCTCTTTGAAGTCTGTTTCTGAAGTTTTTTTGTTCAATGATAGTGACTTTTAAATCTGTAATAGAATGACCAGGGAGATTGAAGTGTTCACTTACTGGCTTATGTATGTTACCATTCCTGATGTCCAATTTGTGTCCATTTACAAAAAAGCAAAAAAAAAAAAACCCAAAAAACAACATTCTTTTGAGTTGAGCCAAAAATGACTTTAAGTTTTGGCAAATGCAATAGTAAGAAAAAAAAGTTTAATTTTGACTGAAACCATTTGGTGTTCTTTTGGACATTAGTTAATTTTTGTTTGCTTGTTTTTATAGATGAAATTAAAGGAAATTTCTAACGGAAAAATACTATCAAATTGAAAAAAACAAATGTTTTCTTTAGTGTTGAAATGAAATGAATTGTTCTTTGCGTACAAAGAACAATCCCGGTTAACATTGTTTCATTGTTAAATTTCTGATCAATTAGGGAACATGCTAATTCAAAGTTGTGCAATGCTCCTTTCTAATGTCATTTGGCAGCCGCCTGCTTTGTCCACTACTTGCAGGAAGAGCAGCCCGGTGGAGCTAGCTGGTGGGGGCTTGGAACCAGGGTGGACCGGCAGCCCCACTCCCCTAAGTTCCCTGTGCAGCCTGCAGTTCAGCTGTGTCCCTCCCCCCACTGCCATGTGATGCTCCTGCCCTCTGCCTTGGAGCTGCTCCCCGACACTCCTGCGTGCTGTATGGGGGGGTGAGGGGAAGAAGATGGGGGCTAATGTCAGGGTGTCCCCCTCCCTCCTGCTCCTGCACCCTGCTTACCCCATCTTCCATAGAGCAGGGGGGACACACGACAGAGGGAGCTTCCAGGCAGCAGCAGCTGCAGCTGCGGTTGGGTCTCAGCTGGCTGATCTAATTAACAAGGCAGTGTACTTCTGACCCCGCTCTTCATACTTAAAGGGGAAATGTGCATCTCTCTCTCTCTCACACACACACAGGGTATGTGTCTCTGTCCCTGTCTGCCCTCCCTCCTTTCCTGCTGCCTTGTAGAATGTGAGAGTTAACCCTTGAGGGCTCAGCCCAGGTATGTTTTTTGCTGCCCCAAGCAAAAGCAAACAAAAAAAAGAGCTCCGAGAGCACAATTGACAAAGCAAAAATGTCGCCCCTGTAATTGTGCCACCCCAAGCATGTGCTTGGTTTGCTGGTGCCTGGAGCCGGCCCTGGCTCAGCCAATTGCTAGTTCATCATTTAGCAGTAAGGCATTCTCTGGGAAATATCCCACCTTCCGACTCCTCCACCTCAACCAAGCTTCACAATCATCATCACTGTGTACCAGTATTAAATTGTTTGTTTAAAACTTATACTGTGTGTGTGTGTGTGTGTACATATATATATATATACACACACACACGCACACTATAGTCTTTTGTCTGGTGAAAAAAATTTCTCTGGAACCTAACCCTCTCATTTACTTTAATTCTTATGGGGAAATTGGTTTCGCTTAACATCATTTCGCTTAAAGTCGCATTTTTCAGGAACATAACTACAACGTTAAGTGAGGAGTTACTGTATTTGGAACAACTGGGTGAAATTGACAGGAATTTGTGAAATGTTTCGGTGTCTCTTGATCTGAATTTTTCACCACAACATTTTGTAATGAAGACTTGTGCCCAGCTCCAATGACAAGTTCACAGGGCTGAAGCTGCAGTGATTGAACTCTGGGTCAGGGCCTCAGATGGAAAGGGCATTAGATAGCTGCTCCCTGTTAAGAGTGAGACACACAGACCTGAGCGACTGAACATCTCCTGCTTCTCTCTCATCAGGTTATAATCAATCTCCTCGTACACAGCCTCAGAGAAGGGATCCAAGGGTCTTCTGGAACCTGAAAACAAAGGTCAGGGTTTGCAGAGGGTCATTGAAACCAGAGATCTGAAACACTATGGGATCATTCATCCCCTCCCCCTCAGGCCCAGTGCGAGCCTGAACCCTACAGCACATTCCCACTGCTGGAATTGAAATGAGCCAGGTGACAGGGTTTCTTTCCACAACAGCCCTTTGATGATGCTTCCCAGGGTTAGTTCACTGTCAGGAAGCTTCCTCACATTCATCTTAAATGTTCCCTTTTTAATCTCATCCCATTATTCCGGGCTATTTCCCTTTGGAGCAGCTTAAATAATTCTTCCCCCACGCTGGTGTTTATCTTTTTTTTCCCATCGAGTTTAAGGCCAGAAGGGACCATTAGAACATCTAGTCTGACCTCCTGTATAACACTGGCCACTGCATTTCACCCAGACACCCCTAGGTTTGAGCCCAAAGATGCACTTAGATTAAAGCATTTCAATTCTCAGCAGAATAAGCTCTTGTGTGCGACAGGCAGAAATTAGGAGCGACGAAGGTACCACCAATGCCCAAGGTCCCCGCAATGGCAGGGAATTGACTAGGTGAGAAATGCCTAGATAATCCTGGCAGGCGATCCATGCTCCATGGTCAGAGGAAGATGAAAATCCCCCAAGGTCCCTTTTCGCCAGTCTGACCTAGGGGAAAATTCCTTCGTGACCCCAAATCTGGCAATCGGTTTGACACTGAGCATGTGGAAAAGACACACCAGACAGATATCTTAGAAACAGCTTTCTCTGGACCACCTCAGAGGACTGGTCCAGCCTATCCAGTGTCACATATCCCTTTGTAGCTAATGTCTGATGCTTCAGAGCAGGGCAAGAAACACAAGAAAGTAAAACAAAACACAAATATGGGGGTTTCCCAGATTCCTTCCTGACCCCTGCAGGCAACCGGCTGAAGCCCTGAACCATGAGGTCTGATTATAGTCATTGTCTTACTGCAAAGTTGTGAATGTTACGTGTATGTTGATGGCGATCCCGTCCTCTATCTTCTTGCAATGGAGCTGCTAGCTAATGTATGTATAGTGTTTTATAGAAGTAAAATCCCCTACAAGTGCCAGCTTTCAGTACAATACAGTATAATGCTCCTTTCCTGCACTTCTCCTTCCTAAGATTGTCTTTTCTATGGATCACTCTCTTCACAACCATTTACCACAGCTCTATTTTTATACACTTTTCCCCCCTGAAAATATTTCCAATTTCTCTAGGTCCCTTTTCCATGATGTCTCTCATGATATTCTGAACCCCTCCCTGGGACAGATACTGAAATTCCAGGCAGTATCTTTGGGAATCACTGTATTAAAGCTATGAATGGTTTATGTTCTACTTCATGTGGGAGGTTTACCACAGCTCCTCAAGGAAGAAAAAACAGTGAGAGTGTGTGTGTGTGTGTGTGTGTTTGTTGGAGGGGGGGGAGTGTGATTAAGGTGAATCACTGAGATTGTAAACAACTCCAGAAAGGTAATGACCTTCAGGGTGGTTTATACAGACTGGTCCAAACTGGGTTATCAGAGACAAAGAAAGACTTTTGGTATGAAAGGCTGAGTTTAAACAGACTCAGGGCCTTAATTTTGATTCAGCAAATGGGCAGGACCTTCTGTCCATGGGGATCCCGACACTGAATAGTTGGAGGGACGTTGGTCTACCAGGCTGCCCATGAGGAAGACGGGTGAATTCTGGTATGTTCAGCAAGTGTGGAGGAATTTTTATTGTTTTTAATGTTTTCTGTGTCATACTTTTATCCTAGGAATAAGGTGTAGTTTGCTGAGAGAGAGTTGGGTGGTGACTTGTAACTGCTGGCAATGCACTGCTCATAGCCCTTGGGGAGAACACAAATCATGGGCGCTGGCCTGTAGGCAGACTGGTTTGCTGGGGGTATCAGAGTGGAAGTCGGCGGCAGGGGGTTGTGCAGTATTAAAAACTCCTGGCCACAAGGAGGTGGGACAGGGGGTTCCCACCCAGAGACAGGTGACGGCTGGAGGCCTGAGTGGGCACTCCTGGAGTGGATCACCGGAGCGGGGGTGGGGGGGATACAGATGCAGATTCTCTGAAACTGTAAAGGTCCCTAGCTAGCATCATCTCCAGATTTCATGGCTGGGCTGTCCCACTGCCAGACAGTTAATGAAATATTAAATGAGAGAGGAGTTAGGCACCCTCGTCCACCCCACCCAGCCCGGTATCACCCCTCACTCTGACACCTGCAGCCCCCCTGCTATTTCAGAGGCATTTCACACAGTGACACAAATCAGCACCCACCTCTGCGCTGTGCCCTGGCACTTCGCACCTGCGCCCCCAGGATGATTAAGACCAGGCAGAGCAGGGCCCCCAGGATAATGCAGATGATCAGGGGCACCGTGACTCTCCCACTGTCGGTCGGAGGGCGTCGCGGGGGACCTGGATGGAAATGAACATGCGACAAGGAGAGATTATCCTGTGAGATTCGGGGGAGGGAGGGGGACCTGGGGAGGTCCCCAGTCACTCATTGCACGGCCCAGAACAGCAAGGTAATGAGCTGGGACAGTCTGTGCGCTATGGGGGAAGCTCACAGGCTGCTGTTTAAATCATGGGCCCTGCCCTGTCAGCTGGAGCCAGAAGACAGGAATCCTCTGGCTCAGCAGGGCCTGCAGCTCCCACCCGGGTGCCATTCCCCCTCAGATGTCACAGGCCATGGAAAGGAGCTCCTTCCCTTAGGCTGCAGCTTGCAGCTCCTCCTCTGTGATCCAGCACCAGGGAAATTTAACCCTTGATGGGAGGAGGGGGATGCTTTAACTGGGGTATTTGGAAAATCTGTCCTCTCTGTCACACCTGCAAAGAGAAAGGGAGGAGAGGTGGAGTCTGGAGCGAGGGGGAGGTGACGTGTTTGTTCCTGGTGGGAACCTCACCTCTGAGAGTCCCTGGTTGTCTCCAGCTGTCATGTCCACAAACTCCCCCACAGCAGCACAGGGCCTGTTTGTTAGTGATTTAGGGCCCAAGTCCCTTGTGCTCTGTGCAGCGATGAGGACTCTAGTAACAAACCAGCACACTGGGGCCTGTGATGGATACAGGTGCTATGTGGACTGATGCCTGAGCCAATCTGACCCCACAAAGGTTCCACCCCACAGCATCCATGATTCTCCTGCACACAGGAGATGGGAGGGCCTGGTCTGGGACCAAAGAGATAGGGGGGTGGGCTGATCCATCCATGTCCCTGAAAATTACAGCATGTAGCAGAAACGTCTCCTGTCACTCACCTGAGCAATTCACAGCAGCATCTTCCTTATGACCACAGTAGCTCTCACCCCAGGGCGTGGCAGGACAGTCCCAGAGAGATGACTCTGTCCCTCTGCAGTTCACCTTCTCCACCCAGATGGGACCAGTCCCCTCACCGAATGCAGCCTCGCCCGGGGCAGATATAGCAGTTCCACAGCCCAGTAGTTTACACACAACGTTAGCATCCGCCATGTCCCAGGAGTCATCACAAACTGTTCCCCAGGAGCCACGGTACCAAACCTCCACTCTCCCCGAGCATCTGTTCTGTCCTCCCACGACACGTAACTTCTCCTGGTCTGGAAATGCAGAAACCTCACATGTTACTGGAACAGCTGGGAAAGTCCTTAGGGACCAAGAGGGAGGAAGTGAGAAGCAGAGATACCTGTGCAGCTTGGAGAGTTTGGGCACTCGGTAAACAGGGTCTGAGTTGGTTTTGCTTTTTTTCCTATGGAGAGAAAAAGCTGAGGTGAATGCACTGGGTTGTGTGTGAGATGTGGGAGTAGAATTTATCTGTATTTTAAGCCCCTAATTTCAGCACTGTATGAACTGAAATGTGAACTCTGGGTCATTTAATATCTAATTAATTTGCTATTCAGCTGTTACTCAGACACACAGGCTGACATACACATAGACTTGTGCAGGATTCCAGTTCTGACCCAAACTGCACAGCCTGGGCCCATCTCTGATTGTTCGTCCCAAAAGGATTAATAATCACAGAGCTGCCTAATGACGGTCTCTAGGGAGAGGCTTTTCTAGGATCTCACACTACCTTATCACACTGTATAACACTGGTCTCTTTTATAATTAATTGATTAATTTCCATGTTTGTTGTTAATCAGACAAATGCTTATTGGTATAAAACATCATGAAAATATGTTTGTATCTTGTGTTGAGAATTTACATCTGCCTACACTGAGATGTGAACAAAAACAACTTCTATCCTAACCCTTCAATTAATTGAGCACATCACATATACGTGTGTCTGCATTCGCGCATGCAGGTAGTTTCAGAATTACCAGTGCAAGAAATATGAGTCTCTTCTGCTCGGTTATCACATGACTTTGGATTCCAGGGCTCTGACGGGCACTGCCAGAGGGAGCGGTGCTGCTCACTGCATGCAACATGGTCCAGCCACGTGGGACCAGAACCTGCTCCATATTCAAAGTCTCTTACAATCTGCCCTCCATTCCCACAGTTCAGCTGTTTGCAGACAATTGCTGGGGTGACTCCAGACATCTGATTGTAGCAAACACTGCCCCACGTCCCATTGTAGAAAACCTCCAGCCGCCCAGCACAGTCACTGTCGCTCACCAGCCTCAGATCTGTGAATTCTAGAAGGAAAGGCACAAAAAGGGAATTTAAATCATCTGATTCTGAAATGAACTGGGGTGTTGTCATAACTATAAAGGGAAGGGTAACAGCTGTCCTGTGTACAGTACTATAAAATCCCTCCTGGCCAGAGACTCCAAAATCCTTTTCCCTGTAAAGGGTTAAGAAGCTCAGGTAACCTGGCTGGCATCTGACCCAAAGGACCAATAAGGGGACAAGATACTTTCAAATCTTGGGGGGGGGAAGGCTTTTGTTTGTGCTCTTTGTTTGGGAGTTGGTTCGCTCTTGGGACTGAGAGGGACCAGACATCAATCCAGGTTCTCCACATCTTTCTAAACAAGTCTCTCCTATTTCAAACTTGTAAGTAAATAGCCAGGCAAGGCATCTTAGTTTTACTTTGTTTTCTCAACTTGTAAATTTACCTTTTACTAGAGTGTTTATCTTTGTTTGCTGTACTTTGAACCTGAGACTAGAGGGAAGTCCTCTGAGCTCTTTAAGTTTGATTACCCTGTAAGGTTAATTTCCATACTGATTTTACAGAAATAATTTTTACTTTTTTTCTTTAATTAAAAGCCTTCTTTTTAAGAACCTGATTGATTTTTCCTTGTTTTAAGATCCAACGGGTTTGGATCTTGATTCACCAGGAGTTGGTGGGAGGAAGGAGGGGGGATGGTTAATTTCTCCTTGTTTTAAGATCCAAGGGGTTTGGATCTGTATTTACCAGGGAATTGGTGAAGGTCTCTCAAGGCTTCCCAGGGAAGGGAACTAGCCTTGGGATGGTGGTAGTGGACCAGAGCTAAGCTGGTAGTTAAGCTTAGAAGTTTTCATGCAGGCCCCCACATTTTGTACCCTAAAGTTCAAAGTGGGGATACAGCCTTGACATGGTGGCATAGCGGTGGGATTCATTTTAAACCCAAAAGCCAGTAAGATTTTTTTTTCCTTCTAGCTGCTTGGAAAGCAGAGCTGAAGGTAGATGCATATCTTATCTCTCCTTGCCTGAAGGCAGAGGTGTTAAGTTTTTTAACAAGATCCTTTGTTAAGAGAAGGGTTCAATTAATGAGCAAACGACTGGTAAAAGGAATTTACAAGCTGAATTGTTTGTTTTTTTTCTTTTTACATCCTCGGGAGTAGCTAGTTAGAAAGTCTCTGTTAACTCAGCAGCAGCCAGAGCTGAGTACAACCCAGTTTCAGTCAACTGCAGAGGGAGTGACCCAGCACAAGAAAACAGGAAAATGACTACCAAAGAAGTAGCTAAAAAATAGAAATGGCCAAACTAGAAGCGGAAGAAAATGAAAGAAAACATCAGAGACTGCTTCAATTAACAAAACTCGAGACAGAGCAGAGAGAAAGAGAAGAGAAAGCCAAAGAGGAAGCCCACAAGAGAGAGATGGAGCTGAAAGAAAAAGAGATGGAGCTGAAAGAAAAAGAAATGGAGGAGAGAGAAAAAGAAAGGAAGCATGAACTGGAAGTAGCAAAGGCTAGGCCGGATACAACAGCCAGTCCTAACAACCCCTCTCCAGGTACCACTTCCCATCCCAGAAAATTCCCCACCTACAAGGCAGGCAATGATACTGAGGCCTTCTTAGAAAATTTTGAAAGGGCCTGCCTTGGATACAGCATCGCTGCAGACCAGTACATGGTAGAGCTGAGGCCGCAGCTCAGTGGACCCTTAGCAGAGGTGGTGGCTGAAATGCCTAAGGAACACATGAACAGTTATGAGCTTTTTAAAAACAAGGCCAGACTCAGAATGGGGTTAACACCCGAGCATGCCCGTCGGTGGTTCAGAGCCCTAAGGTGGAAACCAGATGTGTCATTTACCCGACATGCCTACCACATTGACAAAAATTGTGATGCCTGGGTATCAGGAGCAAATGTTAAATCTCTGGAAGATCTGGTTTCCCTAGTAAAAATGGAGCAGTTTTTAGAGGGTGTTCCTGAGGAAATAGAAAGGTACAACCTAGATAGGAAGCCCAAAACTGTAACCGAGGCGGGGGAGATTGGAGCCAAATGGGTGGGGGTGGCAGAAAAGAAAAAAACTAGTAGCAGTTGGAGCGAATATCAGAAGGGGCACCCCAAAACCAAACCTTACCACCGGGGACAACCCAAGGCCCCACCCACATCCCAAGAGAAACCCCAGACGCCTTCTCACCCCACCACACCAGTCTCCACCAAGCAACATCGCCCCGGTGATACCTTAGCAGGGCGATGTTTTAAATTTAATGAATTGGGACATATAAAGGCTCACTGCCCCAAGAACCCCAACCGATTACAGTTCATTACACCCCAATCACACCAAAGATCCCCAGACCCAGATGCCTCTCTCATACCCTCGGAGCGAAGGGAAACCTTGAGAGTGGGCGGAAAGAAGGTTATCGCTTGGAGGGACACTGGGGCACAAGTGTCAATTATCCACCAATCCCTAGTGGACCCCAAACTCATCAACCCGGAGGCTCCAGTGACAATTCAACCCTTCATGTCACAGTCTGTAACCTTGCAGCCAAGTTGCATGTCCAGTACAAAGGCGGGTCAGGAATGTGGACTTTTGCAGTATATGACAATTATCCCATTTCCATGCTGCTGGGGGAAGACTTGGCCAACCATGTGAAGCTAGCAAAGAGGGTGGGAATAGTCACCTGCAGCCAGGCTAAACAAGCTTTCACCCCCATTCCTGTTCCTGAGCCATACACCAAGGCCCTGTTTCTGTTACCAGAGACCCAAACAAAGGTGGTGGACCCGGAACGACTGCAACAGCCGTAGTGGATCCAATCCCAGAGACCCAGAAAAGCCAGTCCCAGAATCGGAACTGGCAACGCAACCAGCACCAGAACCATTGCCAGCACTGAGTCCAGCGCTTGCAAACCCGTCTACAACTTCAACCCCAGAGGGCACCAGCGAGCCTGACCTGGCAGAAGCAGCAGATAACCCTAACCAAGAGGCTCAGCCAGAGCCTGAGATACCACATGGTGCACCAGCGGAAAGTGGTTCACAGTCAATGGAAACAGCCCCAGCACCTGCATCGCTTCCAGAGGGACCAAGCCCCAGTCCACAGTCCAAGGAGGAACTGATGTCTCCAGCATCAAAGGAACAGTTCCAGGCCGAGCAGGAAGCAGATGACAGCCTTCAGAAAGCTTGGGCGGCGGTGCGGAGCACCCCACTGCCTCTCAGCTCTTCTAACCGATCCCGGTTTGTTGTAGAACAAGGACTTTTATACAAGGAGACTCTTTCTGGTGGGCACCAGGAGGACTGGCATCCTCAAAGACAGTTGGTAGTTCCCACTAAGTATTGGGTAAAGCTCTTGAGCTTAGCCCATGATCATCCCAGTGGCCATTCTGGGGTGAACAGAACCAAAGACCGGTTGGGGAAGTCCTTCCACTGGGAGGGAATGGGCAAGGACGTTGCTAATTATGTCCGGTCTTGTGAGGTGTGACAACGAGTGGGAAAGCCCCAAGACCAGGTTAAAGCCCCTCTCCAGCCACTACCCATAATTGAGGTCCCATTTCAGCGAGTAGCTGTGGATATTCTGGGTCCTTTCCCAAAGAAGACACCCAGAGGAAAGCAGTACGTACTGACTTTCATGGATTTTGCTACCCGATGGCCAGAAGCAGTACCCTTAAGCAACACCAGGGCTAAAAGTGTGTGCCAGGCATTAACAGACATTTTTGCCAGGGTAGGTTGGCCCTCCGACATCCTTACAGATTTGGGAACTAATTTCCTGGCAGGGACCATGAAAAACCTGTGGGAAGCTCATGGGGTGAATCACTTGGTTTCCACCCCTTACCACCATGAAACCAATGGCCGGGTGGAGAGGTTTAATGGAACTTTGGGGGCCATGATATGTAAATTCGTAAATGAACACTCCAATGATTGGGACCTAGTGTTGCAGCAGTTGCTTTTCGCCTACAGGGCTGTACCACATCCCAGTTTAGGGTTTTCACCATTTGAACTTGTGTATGGCCGCGAGGTTAAGGGGCCCTTACAATTGGTGAAGCAGCAATGGGACGGGTTTACACCTTCTCCAGGAACTAACATTCTAGACTTTGTAAGCAACCTACAAAGCACCCTCCGACACTCTTTAGCCCTTGCTAAAGAAAACCTAAAGAATGCTCAGGAAGAGCAAAAGGCCTAGTATGATAAACATTCCAGAGAATGGTCCTTCAAAGTAGGAGACCGAGTCATGGTCTTAAAGGCACTCCAGGCCCATAAAATGGAAGCGTCGTGGGAAGGACCATTCACGGTCCAGGAGCGCCTAGGAGCTGTTAACTATCTCATAGCCTCCCCCACCTCCAACATAAAGCCTAAGGTATACCATGTTAATTCTCTTAAGCCCTTTTATTCCAGAGAATTAAACGTTTGCCAGTTTACAGCCCAGGAAACAGATGACGCGGAGTGACCAGAAGGTGTCTACTATGATGGAAAAAAGGATGGTGGCGTAGAAGAGGTGAACCTCTCCATGAACCTTGGACGTCTGCAGCGACAGCAGATCAAGGAGCTGTGCACAAGCTTCGCACCAATTTTCTCAGCCACTCCAGGACGGATCGAACGGTAATACCACTCCATTGACATAGGTAATGCTCACCCAATTAGAACCGCACCCTACCGGGAGTCACCTCATGCCCAAACTGCTATACAAAGGGAGATCCAGGACATGCTATAGATGGGTATAATCTGCCCCTCTAATAGTGCATGGGCATCTCCAGTGGTTCTAGTTCCCAAACCAGATGGGGAAATACGCTTTTGCGTGGACTACTGTAAGCTAAATTCTGTAACTCGTCCTGACAACTATCCAATGCCATGCACAGATGAGCTATTGGAGAAATTGGGACATGCCCAATTCATCTCTACTTTAGACTTAACCAAGGGGTACTGGCAAGTATCACTAGATGAACCCGCTAAGGAAAGGTCAGCCTTCATCACCCAGGAAGTGGTGTATGAATTCAATGTACTCCCTTTCGGGTTGCGAAATGCACCCGCCACCTTCCAAAGACTTGTAGATGGTCTCCTAGCGGGATTGGGAGAATCTGCAGTTGCCTACCTCGATGATGTGGCCATTTTTTCTGATTCATGGACAGAGCACCTGGAGCACCTGGAAAAAGTCTTTGAGCGCATCCAGCAGGCAGGACTAACTGTTAAGGCTAAAAAGTGTCAAATAGGCCAAAACAGAGTGACTTATCTGGGGCACCAGGTGGGTCGAGGGACTATAAATCCCCTACAGGCCAAAGTGGATGCTATCCAAAAGTGGCCGGTTCCAAAGTCTAAGAAACAGGTCCAATCCTTCTTAGGCTTGGCTGGATATTATAGGCGATTTGTACCCCACTACAGCCAAATCGCCACCCCGCTGACAGACCTAACCAGAAAGAAACAGCCAAATGCAGTTCGGTGGACTGATGAGTGTCAAAAGGCCTTTAACCAGCTTAAGGCAACACTCATGTCTGACCCTGTGCTAAGGGCCCCAGACTTTGACAAAACCGTTCCTAGTAACCACAGATGCGTCCGAGCGAGGCGTAGGAGCAGTTTTAATGCAGGAAGGACCGGATCAAGAATTCCATCCTGTCGTGTTTCTCAGGAAGAAACTGTCTGAGAGGGAAAGCCACTGGTCAATCAGCGAAAAGGAATGCTACGCCATTGTGTACGCGCTGGAAAAGCAACGCCCATATGTTTGGGGACGGTGTTTCCAACTACAAACAGACCATGCTGTGCTACAGTGGCTTCATACCGCCAAGGGGAATAACAAAAAACTTCTTCGGTGGAGTTTAGCTCTCCAAGATTTTGATTTTGAAATACAACACATTTCGGGAGCTTCTAACAAAGTGGCTGATGCACTCTCCCGGGAAAGTTTCCCAGAGTTAACTGGTTAACAATTGTTCTTGGAATGAAACATATTGTTAGTTTTTATATAATCAGTAGTATGTCTACAGGTACATGTGTCTTATTAACTCTGTTTTCTCCTAGAGCTCCAGGAAGAAATCACAGCCAGTGTGGAACTGGATGTCCAACACTATCTGTGATTTGGGGGGCGTGTCATAACTATAAAGGGAAGGGGGTAACAGCTGTCCTGTGTACAGTACTATAAAATCCCTCCTGGCCAGAGACTCCAAAATCCTTTTCCCTGTAAAGGGTTAAGAAGCTCAGGTAACCTGGCTGGCATCTGACCCAAAGGACCAGTAAGAGGACAAGATACTTTCAAATCTTCGGCGGGGGGGGAAAGGCTTTTGTTTGTGCTCTTTGTTTGGGAGTTGGTTCGCTCTAGGGACTGAGAGGGACCAGACATCAATCCAGGTTCTCCACATCTTTCTAAACAAGTCTCTCCTATTTCAAACTTGTAAGTAAATAGCCAGGCAAGGCGTCTTAGTTTTACTTTGTTTTCTCAACTTGTAAATTTACCTTTTACTAGAGTGTTTATCTTTGTTTGCTGTACTTTGAACCTAAGACTAGATGGGAGTCCTCTGAGCTCTTTAAATTTGATTACCCTGTAAAGTCATTTTCCATACTGATTTTACAGAGATGATTTTTACCTTTTTCTTTAATTAAAAGCCTTCTTTTTAAGAACCTGATTGATTTTTCCTTGTTTTAGATCCAAGGGGGTTGGATCTGTATTCACCAGGAGTTGGTGGGAGAAAGAAGGGGGGATGGTTAATTTCTCCTTGTTTTAAGATCCCAGAGGGGTTGGAACTGAGTTCACCGGGAGTTGGTGGGAGGAAGGAGGGGAATGGTTAATTTCTTCTTGTTTTAAGATCCAAGGGGTTTGGATCTGTATTCACCAGGGAATTGGTGAAGGTCTCTCAAGGCTTCCCAGGGAAGGGAACTAGCCTTGGGATGGTGGCAGCGTACCAGATCTAAGCTGGTAGTTAAGCTTAGAAGTTTTCATGCAGGCCCCCACATTTGTACCCTAAAGTTCAAAGTGGGGATACAGCCTTGACAGGTGTGAAGAGTGAAATCTCAGCGATTGCTAATGACCCTGTGCATCATTCTGCAGGAGCTACTGCTAGAGAACCACTCTAAGAATGAGAGACTCTTTTGAACACCACATGCCCCTTAGAAATACAGTGGGCATCTCTGGAAGGCATTACCAGCAGCTACATTCAGATTGTACTAGATAAAGACCGGGAAGGATTGGGACATTGGCAGGCCAGATGCCAGCTCTTGCCCAGGCTGCAGCTGAGAACTGACAATCTCACAACTTTTTTAGTTAGTTTTGCTCAAAACAGGTATTAATCTTGTAAGAATGTATTTTGTGCTTAGATTCTATGAAATGATGGTTAGTTGCTGCAGGCTTAATCTCACTTGTAATGGCTGTGGTCCATGCTACCAGAAAATATTTAAGTTTTACTTTATAACTGAAAATGTTTGCTCTGAACTTGTGAACTCAGGCACGGGAATGATCCCCCCATCCATCCCCTGCATGTAGTACATGCAGAAGGCCTCATCCCATCGCTTTGAAGGTTGGAAGGGGGAAATAAAAATAATAGATGTGAAGATTATTCATCTTTTTGGCTGTTTGAACTGTGACAGGGCTAGAGACACCAAACTGAAGCCAGAGACCCCAAGGGGTCACTCCTGGGTCAGCGCTTAAGGACATTTGGAATTGACAGATCACTACAACTCTGTCACTGTTAGGATGTAAATGGTAACTCATTTGTGTTTAGATGATTTTTTGCTTTAACCTGCAAATAACCTGTTTATTTCTTTTTCCTAGTCAATAAACCTGCATATAGTTTATTACAGGATTGGCTACAGGCATTGTCTTTGGTGTAAGATTCAGGGTACCAACTGATCTGGAATAAGTGACTGGCCTCTTGGGACTGGAATCAACCTGAATGTGGTGTGATTTTTTGGTGTAAGTGACCAATTACACTGGTCTACAATTTTTGAGAAGTCTTCTGCTTCAGAGATAAAATGTGCTATTTTTTATGTATTTTGATATGCTGAATTCAAATATGGCAATTACAACAACTGATTGGCTACTGTTTCTAAGATATTTAAGTTTTTACATTTTATGTCTATGTATATTGTGTAGATAGTAGAGTTTTAATCATAAATTGTAAACCTAGGTCTTTTCATGTGTTTATGGTTGCTTTACATGATAATATTTCACCTGTCCTGTTTATGTAACACTTTAAATATCAGCAAAAGGGTTATTTAAATAAAATTTATTATGAAACAAAAGGCAAAAAACTATTCTGTACATAGTTTAGTCCTATTCAGTGTCTACTCGGCGCTTCTTGGCTTGTCTCTTGTATTCATTAAATGGAGCATCTCTTGTCACTGTCCAGCAATAGTCTGCAAGCATTGATGGGCTCCATTTGTCCTGATAGCATTTCTCCATTGTTGCAATGTCCTGGTGAAATCGCTCGCCGTGCTCGTCGCTCACTGCTCCGCAGTTCAGTGGAAAAAAAATCTAGATAAGAGTGCAAAAAATGTATCTTTAGTGACATGTTGCAACCAAGACTTTTGTACGCTTTGAGGAGGTTTTCCACCAACAACCTGTAGTTGTCTGCCTTGTTGTTTCCGAGAAAATTTATTGCCACTAATTGGAAGGCTTTCCATGCCGTCTTTTCCTTGCCACGCAGTGCACAGTCAAATGCATCATCTCGAAGAAGTTCACGAATCTGAGGACCAACAAAGATATCTTCCTTATCTTAGCTTCACTTAACCTTGGAAATTTTCCACGGAGGTACTTGAAAGCTGCTTGTGTTTTGTCAATGGCCTTGACAAAGTTCTTCATCAGACCCAGCTTGATGTGTAAGGGTGGTAACAAAATCTTCCTTGATTCAAGTGTTGCAGCATATGTGTGGGGCCCACCTCTTGTCCTGGTCTCCAACTTTGCAGCCAAAATAAAGGTGATAGGTTTTCTTAACCATAGTGGTTATACTGCACTTTTGGGATGCAAAAGTCACTTCACCACAAACATAGCAGAAGTTATCTGCACTGTTCACACAAGTACGAGGCATCTCTGCTCACTTTGGCTAAACAGGAATGTGTCCCTTTGCAAAATCAAACACTGACAAATAAGAGAACACGACACTGTATGATTTCGAGAGCTGATATAGGGCAATTTGTTCAGCAGAGTGATGTAAGCTTCGTTATGATTGCATCATCCATGACTTCTAGGAATAACATGATGCAATTCATATCATGTATGACGCAATACCAGCTTCAGATTGCATCATTCATTGTTTTGCCTAAAAAGCAAGTACTGTCCAAACCCAGTCATAGATTTATTCAGTCAAAGATGTATTTTAGTCATTTCTGGTTTAATTTGAGATCCCTTCCCTTTATAACTCACTTATCCTCCGCCATTCCCAAGTCAAGGGTCGTATATACTGACCCAATAGCATATCTTGAAAACTAGAGCCAATCAACAATTTTATGCATCATTTTCGTTCTCAGTGACCCAGAATTAGTAAAGTTTGACCACATTTGTTTCAGAAGCATTTTGGCTGTAGAGCAGTGTTATCACTAAGTCCAGTTTGTCTGTGTGACAAGATAGGTTGGAGAGTCTAAGGGGACTATCTGTGACGCCATGGGAAGATAGATATAGTGAATCAGGACTACATTACCTCTAAGTTGTGCGGCCACATTGCTGCAGAGCAGGATATCAAGGGCCCTGTAGGCACGCAGCCACAGGGGCCTGGACTGGAGAGGCGCCACTCAGTGGCGGTAGCCAGGTTTTAAGAGCAGGGGGATCAAACATAAAAAAGGCACCACCCCTTGGCTCCTCCTCTGGCCACGCCACCCTTGGCTCCTCCTCTGGCCGCTCCGCGCCGCCCACCCTTTGGCTGGCTCCTCCAGACCCATCTATTGCCAGGGCCCTGCAGGCACCGGGGAGCCCCCAGCACGCACCCTGACACTCCCATGTGCCCCGGGCCTGCCCAAGCCGCGCTGGGGTCCGTGTCCTTTTAAGAGCAGGGCTGGGCTGAGCCGAGCCGGCGGGGGTGTGGCTCCACTCCCCGCTGCAGGCTGATCCCGGAGCCTGGGCTGAGAGCCCCGCTCGCCTCCTGCACCAGCTCCGGGCGGGGCTTTGCTGAGGTTCCCCCCTGGGCCGAGCCGCCCCCTGCACCTGTACAGTAGGGGCAGGTTGCTTGAGGGTAGGACCTGGTGCCATCTGCCTGGTGGGCCCTGGAGGGCACCGGGCAGGACACCGGGGGAGATGGGGTGTTGCGGGGGACACCGGGCAGTGGTATGGGGCACTGGGCCCCGGGCCAAGCGCCCAGCATGCGCTCGGTCACTCACCTTCCTGTCCAGGCCGAAGGGGAGGAACTCTCAGTCTCTTCCCCGACTGGGGAGGGCGCGGGGCCCCGCTGGGTCTCCGCGGCCTCGCTTGGCCTTGAGGAGGTGGCGGTGGTGGCTCCATGGAGCTGGTAGTCCTGCCGGTGGGGCTGCTGGACGCCTGCTCCTCCATCTCCGCCTCGTCCCAAGCACAGAGCACGCCAGGCGCGAACCCCATCCCAGGTTAGCCCCCTGCTGAGGCTGAGGGCTGAACAGGCCCAGCAGGGCAGTGCAGGGGCTGCTGGAGCCTCGAGGGGGAAGTTGGGGAAGGGGTGGCACGGCCTCAACCCCCTGGGGCTGCCTGCCCCACGGAGGAGGCAGAGGGGCGCAAGTCGCAGCAGGACCCCAGCCCCCCCGGAGAGGGGATATGGGGCCAGCCCAGGCAGGCAGGAGCAGCCCCGGAGGTGCTGGACGCATGCAGGGCAGAGCCCCGGGAGAGCCCCAGCCCCGCGGCGGGAAGCGCTGCAGAGGAGGAGCCCGCGGCAGGCGAGGGGAGCCCCAGGCAGGGGGAGTCAGGCCGCCCGCACCCACCTCTCGCGGCCACTCCATGCTGCTCCCAGTACCAGCTAGTACTAGTGCAGCTAGTGCCTTCGCTTTCCGCTTCCTGTGCCTGGCGCCGCGCCACCCAACCGCATTGACCAGCCCCTGCCTCCCGCCTTGTCTGTAGGAGCTCAGCGCAGGCCGGCAGGCCAAGCTTCAGGGTGGAGCGTGGGCTGGGCCCCGCCCACTGGCACCATGGTTACCTAAGGCGCCTCTTTTGGAAAATGTGGTGAGGGGAAGCGTCTGCTTCCCCTGCACCCCACTAGCTACGCTACTGGCATCACTTCCCCAGCCCTGAAGCTGCTGCAGCCGGGGACAGGCACCTCTCCCCTGGCCCCAGCCCTGGAGAGGTTCCTCTCTCCTGATACTGGAGCTGCCGCAGCGGGGAAAGAGGTGCCTTTCCCCTGGCCACAAGCTGCTGCAGCAGGAGAAGGCTGGGGGGAGTCCTCTCTTCCCACCAGAGCCCCAGGGCAGCCTGCACCCCAAACCCTTCATCCATGGCCCCACCCCATAGCCCATATCCCCAGCCAGAGCCCTCACCCACCACATACTCCAACTCTATTCCCACACCCTAAGCCCCCTCCTGCACCCTGAGCCCCTCATCTCCGGGCCCACCCCAGAGCCCTCACCCCTAACCAGAGCCCTCAGCCCCCACACTATAACCCTCTGCCCCAGCCCTGAGCCCCCTCACAACCCCAAACCCTTCATCCCTGGCCCCACCCCAAACCCTTCATCCCTGGCCCCACCCCAAAGCCTGCATCCCCAGCCAGAGCCCTCACCCTGTGCACCACCACCCTGTGCACCAGCCCTGAGCTGCCTCCCACACTCCGAACCCCTCGGCCCCACCCCTGCCACACATCACCTCTATACTAGTGCACATAACAAAATTCATTCTGCACATGGATGTAAAAAATTAGAAGGAACATTGGTTCAGGAGTTCACATCTGTTACTGACTTGGTGATATCGACTTGTCGAACGCACCACCAGTTTGGGGTATTGCCTTGTTTCTCATCATTCTCCCGGAGGTGGGCACTCAGAGCCGTGAGCCACTCCAGACAGCGTGACAGGGATCATGAGATCAAATAGTTTGACCTTCTGTAAAACAGCTGCATAGACGTATAGCTTCCAGAAAGGCATCCGGTCTAGACAGGAAGACTTCAAGAGATGCAGAATGCACCATTTCCCTGGTAGTTTGTTCTGATGGTTAATCACCCTCCCTGTTAAAAACCTGGGCCTTATTTCTGATGTGAATTTGTCTGGTTTCAGCTTCCAGCCACTGACTCTTGTTCTGCCTTTCTCCATTAGATTAAAGAGCCCTTTAGTAAGTGTATGTTCTCCTTGTGAAGGAACTTATGCACTGTAATCAAGTCACCTCTTGATCATTTTGATAAACTAAACAGATTCAGCATCTGAAATCTCTCACCCTAAGGCTTTTATTCAAGCCATCACATCACTTTTGTGGCTCATCTCTGCTCCCTTTCCAATTTTTGTGGACATCAGAATTGGACACAGTATTCCAGTATCTGTCTCACCAGTGCCACACACAATAGTAAAATTTAGTCCCCACTCCTACTCTCTGCTCCTCTGTTTACACATCCAAGGTTCGCATTACCCCATTTTACCACACAGGGCACTGGGAGCTAATGTTCAGTTATTTCTCCACTAGGACCCTACATCCTTTTTCAGTCATTGCTTTCCATGATACAGTCTCCTTCAGATACCTGAGACACAGCATTCTAACATTAGGGAAATCTTGCAATATCTCCAATATCTCTGGTGGGAGCTGAGGACTTTCTAATGGTGACCCTGGTAGGTAGTAACACAAGGGAAAGGGAGGCAGAGACAGCCAGGGAAAGTATCATTCTCAGCAATCTCCTTAAACATCTGCCCTCTCCATTAAATCACCTAATAACACAGCTCACGAGAGCATTCACAAAACAGACCTGAGCAGAGAACTCCCGCGTCCTCTTTGTGTCTGCAGTTGTGCTGGCCCCAGCCCCTGGAAGGACACGCCCAGAGATCGAATTCATTCCCCGAGCAGTTCACATCATCCAGCCAGATCTGCCCGAATCCTTGCCCATAATGAGCAGAGACAGTTGCATTGATGGCATGTCCACATCCCAGTTGTTTGCAGACGACACTGGAGTCTGGTAGGTCCCAGAAATCATCACAGACTGTCCCCCAGCTGCCGCTGTAATAAATCTCCACTCTCCCAGCACAGCGACCTGTCCCATTCACCAGTCTGATCCGCCTGCTCCCTGTGGGGATAGATCCCAGCTGTTAATATGTATTTTCCTACTGAACAGAGAATGTTTGTGAGATCTGGAAATGAATCACCTGAACAAACGACACCGACATCTGCAGCGATTCCTGCCTGGGCTGACTCAGACGTGGAGTTGTCACAGAGAGTCAGACGAGTCTCATTTCCTGCACACTGGACCCTTCTCAGCCCCACGGGGCCTGATCCTTGCTCAGACTTAGGGGGGTTAAAAGCTTTCTCCGCGACTCCGCACTGGAGCTCCCTGCACACCACGCTGGCATCATTCATGTCCCACTGGTCATCCAGCACTCTGCTCCACACACCACGGAGGGAAATCTCTACTCTCCCATCACACCGGCTCTCTCCATTCAGCAGTCTGAGTGATTCAGAACGACCTGGGCTCAGGAGAGATGGGAACTACACTGAATAACACTCCCTGTTATACACTAGAAATAATACAGAGTGTGCATGAAATTATGGACTGTTTCTAAAGAAGAAGGTTATCACCCAGTGATCAGAGTGTGTCACAGTGTTAAATGGAACAACCTCTGTCAGAAGAAACTTTCTCTTTTGAATCTCTAAGTGAAGCTGATATAAGGATTGTTGTAACACGCTGAGTTTGCCAGAGGGACTTGCCAGCAGACCCTGTAAATGAGTGAGCGAGAGAATTCCTGCAGATTACTGATTGGGAAAATAGTCTCTGTGTGTGGTGGTGGAATGGCTGCTGAGGTTTGTAGTCACTTTATCCAGGCTTAAATGCCTGGAAGCCAGTGAATGGTGTCTGCACAAGCACTTAGCAGGTGGGTTGTGAATGATTTAGGCAAGTTTGCTTTGAGGGAGTTTGGCCAATGGAAGAGCAGGGCTCATGATGGTCAGGAACAGGTTATTATTGGTAAATTCCCTTAGTTCCCTCTGATCTTTGCTCAGTAGGTGGCAACTTTCTTGGTTCACCTGGGTCCAGTGCAGGAGCTCCCAGTGTGAGATAGTTCCTGGCACTGGTGGTTCTGACTGGAGCTGTCCCCTGAAGTGTGGTGTTATAATTTAATGGAGATATCCCATCTCCTAGAACTGGAAGGGACCTTGAAAGGTCATCGAGTCCAGCCCCCTGCCTTCACTAGCAGGACCAAGTACTGATTTTGCCCCAGATCCCCAAGTGGCCCCCTCAAGGATTGAACTCACAACCCTGGGTTTAGCAGGCCAATGCTCAAACCACTGAGCTATCCCTCCCCCCGCGTTTATCTATGAGCCCAACGTGAGATTCCAGCTGATCAATTCACACCACACTAAGCAGGCTGTGTGTGGGGAGGGGAAGGGGACGTTCTCTGTTGGTGAATATTGTGATGCCCCCACTGGCCGCGGTTCGCCATCCCGGGCCAATGGGGGTGGCAAGAAGCCGCGGCCAGCACATCCCTCGCCCGCACCGCTTCTCCCCACCCCCATTGGCCCGGGATGGGCGAACCGCGGCCAGTGGGGGCCGCGATCGGACAAACCTGCCACGACAGCAGATAAATAAAACTGGCCCGGCCCGCCAGGGTGCTTACCCTGGCGAGCTGCGTGCTGAACGTTGCCGACCCCTGGGGTAGAGAGTAGATTTGGGGCTTTCCAGGTAGGCTCATGGATATAACTGGGTACCACAGCCCCTCAGGAAGGCCAGATGGGATCATGGCAGATGGAGCTCGTACGGAAGGGACCAGGTGTTTTTCCTTAGAAAGGATTCTCCTTCCAGCTACTGTGGGGAGAAATCAGCATCTTCATGTGCTGAGGAGTTCCCTTCGAGAACCAGGGTATGGGCTGGGTAGCTAGTTAAGAGGGGCAGGGCAGGCTGCAGGGAATTCAGTTAGGAATGCAGGTAGCAGCATCTGTGAGAAGCAGGAAAACTGTGAGGTGAATTGCCCCCAAGGTATAAAGGTATCAGCTGTGAAGAGGAGAGTAGACCTCTGTTGTGAGTGCTGGGCAGGGCCCTATAGGCTTAGTTATGGTGTGTAATGGCACCAGTGACTCTGGGCTCTGTGGGAGATAGTCCTGGAAGCTACAGTACATTATTAGGAAGAAGGTTGAAATCCAGGGCTTCTGAAGTAGGTTTCTCTGTAAGGACCCCAGTTCCAGCCAGTCAAGAAGCCCTATGGAGATTCTGTATATGGATTTGAAGATGGGTCAGAGAGGGGAGCTGGAACTTTATTAAGCAGGAAGGGTCCCTTTGGTGAGGGGAGAAGCAGATGATCACAGTGGCCTCTTTGGGTCTTAAAACTGCGGATCTATAGACTCAAGAGACGGGCCCCATTTAGTCACAAGGGAACCAGATTGGCTCGTCATTAAAATTAAGTTTTCTAGTGAATTATTTTCCTGCAGGGCCCTGGCCACTTTCAGTGTCCAGGATGGATAAGTCGGGGTTGTGCAGCATCAGGCTGTGCCTGTATGACCCCTGCCTCATTCACTTTAGAAACTGGAAGGCCTGAAGAGAACAAGAAGGGGAGCGTAGGAAGAACTAGGATGATCTTGTGAAGAGCAGTGACTGTCATTCAGTAGAGCTCAGTTCTGTTCCTGCCTCTGCTACAGACTTCACAGGTGATGCTGAGCAGGTCTCTTAATCCAATTTTTATGGGGTCTGATTTGCGGAAGTACTGAGCACTCACAACTGCTGCTAGGGTCAAGACAAAATGTGGATGCTCAGCTCTTCTGCAGTCAGGCAGTGGGATCGGGTGGAACGAGCACAGGGCTGCGAGTCAAAACACTTTGTTTTATCCTGTCTCTGCTGCTGAGTCACTGGGTGGTCTTGGTCAAGTCAGTTTGCTTATCTCTCTCAGTTTCACCATTTGTAAAATGGAGCTAATAATAATACTTACCCACCTGCTCCCTGGAGTTTGGTGAGGGTTTATTAATGTCTGTAGAGAACTTTGAACACATAAAACTCTTCAGAAATGGTGAGTATTCTGGAGTATCATGCCCTGAGGGTCTCAGGTTGCTGCCCAATCACCCCAAATAAGTAGCGAGTTTGGAATTTTGGCTTTAATCATTGTAAGTAAAATTTTCAAAAGCAGCTAAATGATGTAGGAGCCTAAGTGCTATTTTCAGAAGTGACTTAGGCAGCAAGAGGGGGAAGTCTGCATGGTTCTTGGGCTCCTACGTTACTTGAGAAAATAGGATTTAAGTCTCTAAGTCACTTAGGCATTTTTGAAAATGTTATTCTTGGGCTTCTAAGTGCCTAAGTCACTTTTGAAATGGGCATCATAAGAGACTGCTATCTCCTGGGGTGTTATGAAGACAAATTCATTAATGTTTGTGGTGCACTCTGATACTGGGGGCAGGTAAGAATAATAGGACGTATGCATGCAATTAGACTGTATCATAATGTATATGCAGAAGGGAGGGTGGGGGACTGAATTAACATTATATAGGTAACCTTAATTCTGTTTTTTTCTAAATCTTGTGCCTTTGGCTTTGACTAAATGAACTAAATAATGCTGTTTATTTTTTTTTTTATAAAAGGTAAATATTAGAGCGGGTCAACAACTCAAAATTTTTCCTGTGAAGTATTTCAAATGCAATATTTCAATTTTTAAACAGATCCATGATATTGGCATGTGGAAATGGAATGAGAACTTTTGTTTAGACTCTAACTAAAATGTTGATTAATTTCAACGTTTGGGAAATGAAACATTCAATTTTCTTTTCCAGTTTTTGGATTTACAGGTTTGCCACTTCCTCCCCCTTTCTATTTTTTCATACAATCAGAATATTATGATTAGAAGAGACCTCATGTGGTCATTAGTCCAATCCCCTGCTAATCTTTTCTTCCACTGTAAAAAGTTAGAAAAAGAAAGTAAGAAAGCCGGGGTGGGGGTGGAGGGATTTTTAGAGTTTTTTCAATTGGAAAGGTGTGAAAAAAGTAAAAAAAGCTAAGTGAGTGAAAGCACTACTTTCTCTGTAGTGTGCTACCAAAAATATCCTCAGGAGAAGGGAAATGGTGATTTTCAGCAGTTTATAATTCAGCCAAACCTGGAAGGCATCTCACTGCACTAGAGAAGGCAAAGCTTCCAGCAATCAAGGAAGGTGCGAGAGCTTCTCAAGAAGGTGCAGAGAATATTTTATAATAGAAAGTGTGAACCAACCTCCATTTTGGGAGTCACTACCAGCTCCTCCTCTAATTATTATTGGAGAAGGCTGGGGACGAGGAATTGGTGACATTTATGTAACCCGAAGGACAAAGTGCTGCCCCTGCTCCTCTGCCCTGTGTAAGGACAGAGTTGCTGATGTTTTTACTGGAGAATCCAGGGCTTTCCCAGGTCACAACTATTCTTTTGTGATAATATTATTTACTTAAATTTTATCTTTAATACATTTACTAGTATTATACGTGCTTTAGGATCTAGCTCCCCCTCCCCTTGCTGTGTCCTGAGGTTCCCCTGCTCTGGGGGCAGTGTCACACACTGAGGGGCTGGTGTCATTAATCCAGCATCTCTCCTGCACTTACCTGAGCAAATCACACTGGCATCATTGTTGTGTGAGCACTGAGAGGCCCCCAGGGCAGTAACAGGGCAATGGCTCAAATGGGGTTCAGTCCCTTTGCAGTGATATGTGTCTGTCCAGACAGAGCCGGTTCCTTTCCCAAAATACGCTTCTCCTGGGACTGATTCAGCGAATCCGCAGTCGAGCTGATGACAGAGAACGTTGGCATCTGGTAAATCCCAGCGTGAGTCACAGAGGGTTCCCCAGGCACCAAGAACCTGGATCTCCACCCTCCCTGAGCACGCTGTGCTGCCGTTC
>NW_027053312.1:0-39000 GCF_011386835.1 Chrysemys picta bellii
CATGACCAGAAGGTTGTAAATCCTGATTGATGCCAGGAAAGAGGATTTCTAAACACTCCAGAAATTGCTGGCAGGTTGACTCCCCTTTTTTCTGTATGTGAATTAACAACTTCCTGATTTTGATCACTAAGTTCTCTTTTTGATAGAAGCTGTTGTACTCCTCCTCTGTGATGATGGACTGGGCAAGTAACTCATCCAAGATGTTATCAGGATCACTTGGAATAGTTTCTACCAGCTCTTTGCGTTTGGTGCATAGAATCCTGTATTTGTCCCCAGTGGCCATTATCACTGAATCGCAGGATCCGCAGTGATTTGCTTTTAAAAGACAGAAGACACAGGATTCGTGAAGCTGCTAGAGGCAGCTTCAGTTCAGCGAGTAACTGAAGGAAAGTGCCTTGTGCGTTATCATGAGATTGGCCATTTCAACAATTTGAGAGACGGACCCACCAGACTCCCCTCTTTCCTGTTGAAAATGGAATAGTTCTGTAATAACGACTGGAAATTAGCTCTAGCAGTGCACTGGGGTTCATGAAAACTGGGTGTTAGTCCCCATGGGGTTGAGACAGGGCCAACTCCAATAATGCTGCCAAAACTGAACTGCAGCTCTGGCTCATTCACACCTTCCCGGCTCACTGTGTCAAAGCTGCTGCGGCTCTGTCCCTCCTTTTACCCATCTTTTTACCCGTGTTTTGCTAGTTAGAGACCAGCATGTCCTGAGGGGAGTGGGGACCACGCTGCTGAGACAGCTGTTCCTTTTCTAAGTGGGAATGGGGAGATCTGCATGCAGAGGGTCCCTCCCTTGAGCAATCCACCTCACCTCTGTCTCTGTACATTTCAGTTATGAATGATGGAATTTCCCCACCCCCCATTAAGCCCCACCCCCATTTTTTAGGATTGCGGACATTGTATTAAAATCAAAGGGAATGTGAAAAATCAAAGGCTCCTGTGAAAGTTAATGCTGCTTCAGGCTGTGTTCATTTTGGGGGTGGACTTACTGCTGGTGGTCAAGGGTGGGGGAGCTGCAATTCCCAACCCCACCTCCTTGGGGTTCAGAGATTATATTGCAAAGGTGGCTCACCCCATAATGTCCCCATAAAGGAAATGGAAACGTATGTCACAGAGTCTCTTCTGCACCCAGATCCCGGAGGAGCATTCCCACACCACCACCAAGCCCCTCCTGAGAATTCAGGATTTGGCCCACAGATTTGTATTTTAAGTTTTCCAATCTTTTTAAATAGCTAATAGTATAGTACTTACTCTTTTTTGTTGGAAGCTAAACTGATCACAGCTCTTAAAGAGGTGTCTGTTCAGCTGGGTTTGCCTTGTGCCGTAAAAATAAAGAGTCAATAGGAATCTGAAAGTAAAACTATTTCAGGGAGGTTGGGTCACAGCCTTTCCTTTGCAATGATCAGAAACCACACAGCTGCAGAGTGTCAGCAAACAAAACCCACCTCCTAACTGGAACTTGGGCTGATGCCCAGCACCATGGGTGTGCCCGGCTTAGGGTGCAAATTATTTGAGCTCAGTTTCATGGCACAGCCCGAGTCCAGTGCAGTGTCAGGCTGTCTTTCATCTCAAAGCAGGCAGGCTTCTAGCATTTGTGTACAAGCACTTGAAAAACTTATCTGTAATAGAGCCCGGACTGTGGCCTTGCAGGGAACAAAACTGATTACATTTTCTGATGGCCTTCTTTGCCTCCCTCGAGAGCCACAGATCTTGAGTTCAAAGGGAGCCCGCCAGAGATCCCAACCCCAGAGCAGACACATCCTACATCAGCATCATTTAAGGTTGATGGTGGATGAAGGGAACGCCCTCACAAACACTGAGTGAGTTCGCCACCAATCCGATGAAGTCACAGTGCTCAGATGTGTTAAAGGAGGATATTGATATAATAGGCATCACAGAAACCTGGTAGAGTGGGGACAATCAATGGGACACAATCATTCCAGGGTACAAAATATATCAAAAGGACAGAACAGGTCATGCGTGGGGGGAGTGGCACTATATGTGAAAGAAAATGTAGAATCAAATGAAGTAAAAATCTTAAATGAATCCACATGTTCCATAGAATCTCTATGGATAGTAATTCCATGCTCTAATAAGAACGTACGAGTACGGATCTATTATCGACCACCTGACCAGGACAGTGATAGAGACAATGAAATGCTAAGGGAGATAGGAGAGGCTATCAAAATAAAGAACTCAATAATAATGGGGGATTTCAATTATCCCCATATTGACTGGGTACATGTCACCTCAGGACAAAATGCAGAGACAACATTTCTAGATACTTTAAATGACTGCTTCTTGGAGCAGCTGGTACAGGAATCCACAAGGGGAGAGTCAATTCTTGATTTAATCCTGAGTGGAGCGCAGGAGCTGGTCGAAGAGGTAACTATAACAGGACCGCTTGGAAACAGTGACCATAATATAATAACATTTAACATTCTTGTGGTGGGAAGAACACCTCAACAGCCCAACACTGTGGCATTTAATTTCAGAAAGGGGAACTATGCAAAATTGAGGAAGTTAGTTATACAGAAATTAAAAGTTACAGTGACTAGAGTGAATCCTTGCAAACTGCATGGACACTTTTCATAGTAGAGGCCCAACTTAAATGTACACCCCAAATTAAAAAACACAATAAAAGAACTAAAAAAGAGCCACCGTGGCTTAACAATCATGTAAAAGAAGCAGAGAGAGATAAAAAGGCATCTTTTAAAAAGGGGAAGTCAAATCCTAGTGAGGTAAATAGAAAGGAGCACAAGCACTGCCAGATTAATTGTAAAAATGTAATAAGAAAAGCCAAAAAGGAGTTTGAAGAACAGCTAGCCAAAAACTCAAAAGGTAATAACAACATGTTTTTTTAAGTACATCAGAAGCAGGAAGCCTGCTAAACAACCAGTGGGGCCCCGGATGATCGAGATACAAAAGAGCACTTAAAGACGATAAAGTCATTGTAGAGAAACTAAATGAATTCTTTGCTTCAGTCTTCATGGCTGAGGATGACAGGGAGATTCCCAAACCTGAGCTGTCCTTTGTAGGTGACAAATCTGAGGAGTGTCACTAGAGGAGGTTTTGGAATTAACTGATAACTTAACAGTAACAAGTCACCAGGACCAGATGGCATTCACCCAAGAGTTCTGAAAGAACTCAAATGTGAAATTGCGGAACTATTAACTATGGTTTGTAACCTGTCCTTTAAATCAGCTTCTGTATCCAATGACTGGAAGATAGCTAATGTAACATCAATATTTAAAAAGGGCTCTTAGATGTGATCCCGGCAATTACAGACCAGTAAGTCTAATGTCAGTACCGGGCAAATTAGTTGAAACAATAGTAAAGAATAAAACATAACTACACAGAATACACATTAATGATGATTCCACACACATGATGATTAGTAGCTGAAATTTGATTCAAATCCCAAATAGCATGTTTAGAAGCAAGGGTTCCAAAAAAGGAGAGACCTTGTAAAACAGAAAATTTTGATGCTCTGCTGTATTTGTGGTTGTGTTAAAAATTGAATACTGTGACTTTAAATTTTGGGCATGTTTCCTGGAACTGCTTGCATGCTAGGGAGCTCAGTAGAGCAGCACACAATCAGGGCTTAGCAGCAGTCAGTCAGCAGGTACCCAGTGAGTTGTGCCTCTCTGTAATTGGCAGTAGCCTATGTGCTCTCCCTCTGATTTTTGAGTTGTTATGTATTATTGTTCTGGCTCCTAAGAAACAAATTAGCAAGACATTGTGAACTTCCAGCAAGAGTATTTTATGTTTTCTCTAACTTCTCTGCTTGTGTGCCACAAAACATAAAAGACACAATCTCATAAAAAAATGAAATAAAATTCTGAAGCCAAATGCCCTTTTGAAACAGAAAAAATGGAACCATTTCATTCTGGTAAGGTTGATCTTATCGAAGCACTTCACTTTTCCTTTCCCTTTCACAGGGAGGAGCCTAAATTAGGTTTCCCTAAATCCATGATTGGAATAGCGAAGCGAAACCTCACTAAAAGCCAAGCAGCTTGGAAAGAATGGGATGAGCACAATACAGTAGAACCCTGTTTATCAGACCCTCCATTATCCGGTTCTCCATATTAACCCAACAACCAGCACACACAGGTCCAGAAATGAGCAGTATCTGCTATGGTCACTAGATGGCGATGCAGCCTCGCACTTTCCCATTCATCCGATTATCCGAAGTTTTGGTTAACCAGTCTGGCCCTGGTCCCAATTCGATGGGATAAACGGGGTCCTGCTGTCCTTGCGAGTGATCATTTGATGCAGTTGATCTGCTGCAGTTGTTACTCCTTGTGGAAAAGTACAAACTGCAAAACTGATGGGAGGGGCCTTCGGAGGTGGTAGGGAGGGGTCACGCTGTTACCTGCAATGTACACAGGCCTCGCAGCAGGGATGCACCTCGGGCTGTTAAAAGTGCATCACAATAGTGAAGCTGTTGTCAAGATGCTATTCTGTGCAGAGGATTGTAAGACAGCCCCTTACGGATCTGATGCCTGAATACCACTCGAGAGCATTGAGGTGTGTGAAGAGGTCACCGTAACTGAAAAGACAGAGGTTATGACTGTGCTGCAAAGTCACTGCCAGGTATTATCTAGCAGGCCAGGCCTGACTCACAAAAGTTGCCTAAGATTAACACTGTGGGATCACAACCTGCACCCAGCAAAGCACCCCACAGAACTGGTACATTGCAGCAGCAGGTTCAGAAGGAGCTGGCAAGCCTGCTGGATATGGGAATAATTGAAGAATCAAACAGTCCCTGGGATGAGGAGGTCATTTTGCTGATGTTTACAGGGAGCTCCTCCCGAGTTTGGGGGGCAGAATGGGAGAAAGCACAAAGGGGCTTGTTTGAAGCTTTAACCAGTGAGTGATGGAAGCGAGCTTCATGGGCCATGTAACTGCGAACATTCGGTGGCCTTAGACCAGGGATGGGCAAACTTTTTGACTCACGGGCCACATCAGGGTATAGAAATTGTATGGAGGGCCATGAATGCTCACAGAATTGGGCTTGGGGTGTGGGAGAGAGTGAGGGCTTCGGCTGGGGGTGCAGGCTCTGGGGTGGGGCTGGGGTTGAGGGGTTTGGGTGCGGGTGCTGTCAAGGGCCCTCAGCAAAGAGCCTGTCATGATACATGCCATTTAGCTGAGCCCTGGCGGGATCCTTATCAGGCAGGATAACAAGGGTGATGCTGCAGCTGGGAACAGTGAAGATCCTGCCAATGTCCCTGCAGGCCAGGATGTGACCTCAGATTATATCAGGAGGACCAGTTTGGAGAAGATATCAGTGAAAACTGTGGAGAGGGGGATGTGCCTGGCCAGAGACTGGAAATCCAGGTGGTTACTGCAACTCTCTAACCCCTCCCTCCCATTGTTTTCTAGATAAATTGTACTTTCAACACTGAGGATTTTGGAGGTTACGGCCAAATCATTTACTGTCCTGGCTATTATGCCGTGCATTGCTGGGTGTGTGTCTGTGGGGTAGTGCAGACGCCACAACATTTGCATGGCCTCCTCTGCCTTCCCCTCCCCTCCACCAGCCTCTGCTGGGCACAATCCCAAGTGGATGCAGAGCACTGGGGGGAAGGTTTCTAAAAAGTCAACGTTGCTGTTTATCCAAGAGGTCAGAGTATGGGCTCCATGGCTTGTGCTGAAGCCCACGGTCTGTAGCAAGTTCACCAATAGAAATCAGTGTCTCTCTGTCCGTTTCACGGCAGGCAGGCAGGTGGGGGTGGAGGGGTTCAAACACCGCTTGGATCAATGCTCTCCATCCTAGCTCAGGCTTTGGTTGGTTTCCTTCATCCCCCCCCCAGTCCTGGAAGCTTATTCTGGGAAGTTTCTCAGGCAGCATGAATTCTCAATGGCCTTTCAGGAGAACCGGGAGTGCAAACCTGCTAGGACTTCCATAATAGCCAGGTCCCTACCAAATTCAGGGCTCAGTTTGACTAATTTAAAAACCCTCTGGCCTTGAAATTGACCAATGTTTCCATCTGAAATGTCATGGTATTGTAACCATGGGGGTCCCGACCAAAATAGGAGAATAGGGGAGTTCAGCGGTTGTTGTAGGGGTCACAGCATGGCCACCCTCACGTGTGTGGTGCCTTCAGACCTGGGCTCCAAGGGCAGCAGCCAGCAACCTTTCCGAAGCTAGAGGAGGTTCCCAGATGTGCAGGAGGGTTCCTGCTGTTGGGAGCACCTCAGCTCCTACCTACTACTTGGGAGCACCTCGGCTCCTACCATTTTCGGGACATCTAGAAAAATAGACACCTGAGCCCCAGAAGGAAAGACAAGGGAAGCCCCGAGCCTCAGCTGCAGATGCCTGGCAGAAGACCCGAGCCCGGACACCCAGAGTGCCAGCAGGAGTGGGGAGGGGCATGAAAGTCCTGAGCCCAGTTCCCCAGCACTGGCTGCAGCCACAGGGGGCCAGAAGCTCTGAATCCGGGCACCCAGAGACGTGACTGGAGCAGAAGCTGCCAAGGGCAAAGCCCTGAGCCCAACGCTGGGCTGATGCAGTGCACTCACTTCTGCACTGCCTCTGGAGGTGCATCTGGTATCCCCACGCAGAGGAAGTCCTGTCACCAGCCCGGCAGACAAACAGCAAGGAGGCCCCTACTGGGGTGCTCCTGGCTCGGGGGCTCCCAGCAGGACGGGGAGATCGGATATCATGGGGCAGGGCTAATTCGATCTAGCCAAGAAAGGCACAACAAGAATTGGGCTTAATATGGTGCAAAGTGTGTGACATTTCATAGCCCTGGAAATAGAGACCACATTAGGAGATGGAATTGTATCACAATCTGGGCCTCTATGAAAAACTCAGTGTGGGGTGAGGAACAGACTCTGCTGTTTTACCAGGTGGCCTGGTTGCTCCCCAGAATCAATAATGAGCAAGTGGGGAGATCCGGGGTGCAGCTCAAACATCCAACCAGGCTGGCCAAAGGCAGGCATCAGGTCTGCCAGGGAATCGTGAGTGTGGCAGTGACTTCACAAAGGTCTTTGGCAGGAACTCAGCCTATTGGGCAAAGATGATGAGGCGTCTGTGACCTCACAGAGCTCCCTTGACAACAGCCAGGCAGGACAGGGATGCAGGGCAGAGGGAACCTCAGAGACCCCCTGTAGCCTTGCTGCAGCAAGTCTCCATCTCGTGGTTCTCTCAGAGTACCAAGAGACCGTTGTTGTGGAGGACATTCTGTGCGTTTTTTTTTTCATATCGGACTGGATTTTTTTGAAAGAAATCGTCATCTGTGTAGAAGGTAAGAAAAAATATAGGCTCTAAGTACAAGATAGGGGACTCTATCCTAGCAGATTCAAAGGCATCACCACCCTCCTAGTGAAAAAGTTTTTCCGAATATCCAAGCCTTCCACACTGCAACTTGAGGTCATTGCTCCTTGTTCTGTCATCTGCCAGCTCTAAGAATTCCATGAGAATCAATCTTTCATTAGGAAAATAATTCAAAAATACAAATACAAAAAACTTTGAGTGAAATCAATCCATCCTGATCTTTAGTGGCTGGGGGTGTGGGCCTCGGAGGCCAGACTGAGACCCTCATTGGCTAGTAACACCCAGGAAGCCAGTAAAAAATTCCAGTTCTCTTAGCCTCCATAATCCAAGGAACACCTGAGGGCTGCGGGAGACAGAGGGGTGCTGAGAATGTCTAACTCATGATTGAAAATACAGAGATGTGCTATTGACTTTGGTTGGGGGACAAGTATCAAATCCGTTGGGATTCTTGTCCCAAACAAGAATCATCCATTGTCCTTTAGAGCACAAGGGCCCTAACACGCCTGACTTGCTCAAATCTCTCTCCTGCTAGGACTTAGAGAATTTTCTCCATCCCCATGATACAGAGGGAAAAAGAAAAGAAGTGACCTCTCTTTGGTCACACATCAAGGTTATGCCAGAGCTAGAAAGAGAAGCATAAGAAAAAAGTTGTATCAAAATGTTTTGCTTTTAAAACTAACTGATTTCTTAAACCAAGGAAATTTGATGTGTGGTTAGTGAACTGAAATGATACATTCTGGTCTCCACGTGTTTCTAGATTGATGAACCAGTAGATCCATCCCTTCACACGTAGTTTTTATCCATAGATTGAGGGAGGAAAACAAGTTTGCCTGTTTTGTGAACTCCCAATGGCTTTCTTGAATTTCAACGAACTAGTCGATTGAACTGAACTATTTGAATAAACTGAACTGAAGACAATATTTTCTGCACCTTTCAAGGAAGTTATTGCCGTCCAAAGCTAGGCTAGCATTTCAGCTAACTTTCCTTCCAGGGCCTTAGCTACCACATCAGTGGTGCGACTGTCTGAAAAACTCGGCAGTGAACATATTCCACTTAATGTTCTTTTTTCTCTTCTATTTAAATTATTTAAAAGATTGTCATAAATTTTGCCCTTATCAAAGGTTGTCAATTTCACGTTTAATTCTGACAGCGAGGGAGACAAGCCACTGGAACAAATTACCCAGGGGAGAGGTGAAGTCTCTGTTTCCTGGTGTCCTCACATCACAACTGCCTTTCATTCTGGAAGGGTCCTTTTAGTTAATTACAAGCAATTGGGCTTAATAGGGTGCTGAGAGTCTGAAATTTCATAGCCCGTGATATAGAGGCCAGATTAGGAGATTGAATTGCTTCACAATCTGGGCCTCTATGAAAAACTCAGTGTGGGGTGAGGAACAGACTCTGCTGTTTTACCAGGTGGCCTGGTTGCTCCCCAGAATCAATAATGAGCAAGTGGGGAGATCCGGGGTGAAGCTCAAACATCCAACCAGGCTGGCCAGGGGCAGGCATCAGGCTGCCAGGGAATGGTGAGTGTGGCAGTGACTTCACAAAGGCCTTTGGCAGGAACTCAGCCTATTGGGCAAAGATGATGAGGCGTCTGTGACCTCACAGAGCTCCCTTGACAACAGCCAGGCAGGACAGGGATGCAGGGCAGGGGGAACCTCAGAGACCCCCTGTAGCCTTGCTGCAGCAAGTCTCCATCTTGCGGTTCTCTCAGAGGACCAAGAGACGGTTGTTGTGGAGGACATTCTGAGGAATTTTTTTTCATATCGGTGTGGATTTTTTTGAAAGAAATAGTCATCTGTGTAGAAGGTAAGAAAAAATATAGGCTCTAAGGACAAGATAGGGGACTCTGTCCTAGCAGATTCTCAAGTAGAGGTATAGAGGTTCGATATCTCTGTACTGGGCACTGGTGCAACCATTCCTGGAATATTGTGTCCATTTCTGGTGTCCACAATTTGAGACAGATGCTGATAAATCAGAGAGGGTTCACAGAAGAGCCACAAGAATGATGAAAGGATTAGAAAACCTGCCCTGTGGTGACAGACTACAGGAGCTCAATCTAAGAGAAGGTTAAGCGGTGAGCCTATGGGAACAAATATTTACTAATGGGCTCTTCACTTTACCAGATAAAGGTTATGAGCAGACAATGGCTGGAAGTTGAAGCTAGACCAATACACACTGGAAAAAAGGCGAGCATTTTAAACATCAGAGTTTGGAGCAATTCACTGAGGCTTGTGCTGGATTTTCCACAACTTGCCTGTTTTAAAATCAAGATTGGGTGTTTTACTAAAAAATCTGCTCTAATTCCTATGGGAATTATTTTGAGGGACGTTCTATAGCCGAAGCAAAACAGAAAGTCAGACTGCAGTGGTTTCTTCTGGGCTTGGAATTTATGAATCTGTGACTCCCTGGGGGTGTTTGGAATTTGATCATTTTGCTTCCCTCTTCCTCCTTCCCTCTTGTCCCTTACATTGGTATTGTAAGCTGAAGGGCATTGTGACTTTAGAGCAGTGGTTCCCAAACTGAGGTTCGTGAACCCCTGGGGGTTCGCGAAATGTTACAGGGGGTTCTCGGGGAAAAATTCCCTAATGGCGGACAGAGCTGCCCCTAGGGACCCCAGGCACCATGGGGCCAGCAGCCCAGAGCCCCTGGACTTCCAAGAGGTAAGCAGATCAAAGCAAGCATATCTATCACACTGAAGAGATTTAAATTTCAAGACTCCTTATAAGAAATGGAAAGGGAGGTAGATATTTTTGGCTGTTTTTAAAATGAAATAGGCAGCTAGGATTGTTTTGACAATTATTATGAAGAACAAGTTTAAACTTTGTTGTAATGTGCGTTGTTTGCCTGGACTGCTCAAGACCTGAATGCTTGTGTAGGAGGAACTCTTTAAGTTGGCTTCTTAAATACTTTTATGCTTGTTTCACATCTGATACTCCTTGATGAAACATAGGAGCCTTGTCTTATAACAGGCTTATTCCAAGTGATACAAGCTACGAAAGTGAGATCTTGGAAGAGTGTTGCCGTTTTCATAATGTAATAAGAATACTGTAATGATAAATAATAATTAATAATGAATAGTGTGTAATAAGCATGTCATAAAAACAAATTGTATATTTCCAAGATCACTTCTTTTCTAATTTATACTCAGGTAAAGTTGAAAATCCCTGGAAATATTCATTTTTGGGAGGGGGTTCATGAGACTTGACATTTTAGTGAAAGGGGTCCACAGGCTGTTAAAGTTTGGGAACCACTGCTTTAGAGTGAATTCAGACAGTCAGAGCTAACTCTCCACAGGTGATTTGCATAAGTCAGTAAATGAGCCTGCAGGTTTCCGTGGGAGCGATGCCCAAGGCAGGCCGCAGGCTTCAGGTTGATGCTCAGGGTTAGTGGAGTCAGTGAGTGACAGGGGGGCTGAGTTACCTCTGGGGTCACAGTGTTACTGCTCGGGTTCCTCTGCCTGCTGCACCGCCTGGGCAGTGATGGTCAAGGGGAAGGTTTTGTAGATTTGAAACGTATAAACCAGGAAGCGCAGAAGAGGAATGGCTTAGTCAATTTGGCAGTAAAATGGAGGTTTTGTGGCAATATCCTGTGCAATTAATACTGGTTCAGGGATGGAGACATCATTCCTGCCCCCCTACCACCTCTTAGCTGGGCCTACATAAAAGAGACTAACTAGAGTTTTGGACACTTGTTTGTTTAAGACTGAGCAAATAAGCTGCAACAAATTACTGATATGATGAATTCTGCTGCCTCCTCTCCTTTAAGAGAATATGAGCAGTTTATGATTCTCTCAAATGAAGTAGTTCTTCTAAAATCAAGGGGAATACCAATCAATGGCTTTTTCAGAACCAAAACCCCCCCAAAGAGATTTTTTTTTAAATTTAAACTGGATTTTTTAAATTTAAATTTAAAAAGGTTTTTTTTTTAAACAAACCTATCAAGTATAAAATTTGAAACTATGACAAGCTATGTTAAGGCCTATAGTTGCTCTAGCCTAGGAAAGTCATTGAAATAAATACATCGATGAAGAAGTCCATGTTTGCTGCCAAGTTTCAGAGGAAGTCAAAGCACTGAACTGTTGGAAGTCATGGCCTAAGCACCTGGGGGTGCAGAAGTTGTTGAAATACTCAGCCAGATTTCGGCAGCAATCGCCTCTTCTGCAGGTGCAAAAAGACTATTTTCTTCATTTCAGTTGATGCAGCTACTTCATTCCAATTTAAGAAACTGATTGGGAGTTGAAAAAGAACGAAGGCTTCTTTTCCTCTTGTAATATATGAATAAACGCTAGAGAGGAGGAGATGTGAGCTACTACCTCTAAAATCTGGAAGGAGGTTTATGACCAGGAACAATCAGCTCAATGCACGAACTAGAGATACTTCTTTACCTCAGTGTGTTTGAAATGAAAACAAATGTTTCAGTTAACCTTTTTGTTCTTATGTATCCTGCAAAACCAGCATGTTTTAATGGTTACCTATTCATAGAATCCTAGAAGACTAGGGCTGGAACAGACCTCAGGAGGTCTCTAGTCCAACCCCCCGGTTCAAAGCAGGACCAACCCCAACTTAATCATCCCAGCCAGGGCTTTGTCAAGCTGACCTTTAAAAACTTGTAAGGATGGAGATTCTACCACCTCCCTAGGTAACCCATTCCTGTGCTTCACCACCCTCCTAGTGAAAAAGTTTTTCCTAATATCCAACCTAGACCTCCCCCACTGCAACTTGAGACCATTGCTCCTTGTTCTGTCATCGGCCACCACTTAGAATTTCATGAGAATCAATCTTTCATTAGGAAAATCACTCAAAAATATAAATACAAATCATTTGGAATGAAATCAATCCACCTTGATCTTTAGTGTCTGGGGGTGTGGGCCTCTGAGGCTAGACTGAGACCCTCATTGGCTAGAACCACCCAGGGAGCCAGTAACAAATTCCAGTCCTGTTAGCATCCAAGCCTCCATAATCCGAGGAATACCTGGCAGCTGCGGGAGACAGAGGGGTGCTGAGAAGGTCTAACTCATGATTGCCAACACAGAGATGTGTTATTGGCTTTGGATGGGGGACAAGTAGCAAATGCGTCAGTCACTACAACAGGTCACCCTCGGAGCCAGGGAGACTAGCACTTCCCAGCTCTGGAAGGGAGTGTTCCTCTAGCGGTTAGTGCGGGAGCCTGGACAAAGGACTCCTGGGCTCCATCCTCGGCTCTATCCCTGACTCCCAGTGCAACCCTGAGGCAGTGGCTTTTCCTGCCAAGGCCTCTGTTTCCAACAGTGGGGCTGGAGACACTCCCCTAGCGCCCTTGGGCCCTCACATTTCAGGAATGTGCGTGAGATACTAGGAGACCTTGAGATGGGAGGTGTCCTTCTGTTTGTCGGTCAGTGTTGTGAATCCCTGGCTGCTCGCCTGAGTTTATCCATCCCCTGGCAATAAAACATTGTCTTGTTTTCACAGTCACTTTCGATCTCCCCACTTCTACCCCCTGCCCTGCTGGCAGGGGATTCTGCAGCACCCCTTCTAGGCCACCTGGGTGCAGAGGATCGAGGAGGAGGGTAAAGGAAGGACCAACAGCAAGCATCTGCCATCCAGCTCCATTCCATCTAGAGTAAGTAAGTGGAGTTCTCCAGAGCCATCCCCAGTGTGGTGGAAATATCCCACCAATAGGGCTCGCAGCCCGTCCCTTGGCAGAGTTTGTTCCCCAGGATGAGGGTTCCTGTGCCCTGGGGTGGGATGTGAGGGGAGGAGGAATTGCCTCAGTGGAGGGGAGGTGGGCCGGGGAGCAGGCAGGCCCCATTAATGAGAGGCTGCCTTGAACCCAGACTCACGGCTGCTCCCCACTCAGTTCCAGGATGGAGCGGCTGAGGCAGATGCTCAGGAGGAAGGCCAGGCAGGTGGCTCCAGAGCCAGAGGGAAAGAACATCCATCTTTCTGAGGAGGAGAGCGGCCCCGCTGGCCCCACGGGCGGGGAAGAGGCTGGTGGCCAGCATAAACAGAGGAGCTGCCTGGCATGCTGCAGGAAGTGGATGACACCAGCTCCCCTAGCTGACCCTGAGGCACCTTCTGGGCCCAAATGGAGGTGGCCTCGGGTACAGCTACGGAGGAGGGAGCCAGGAGAGGGCAGGAGCCAGGCAAGGCAGCTCTGGGGCTTCCTTCACAGGAAGCCAAGGAGCCAGGAGCTGCATCCCAGGGCCCAGCAGGAGCCACCCACCACCCTGGCAACTGTGGAGCCCTGCGCCAGCCCCACCCTGGCCACTGAGGAGCCCCCCGCCAGCCCCACCCTGGCCCCTGAGGAGCCCTGCGCCAGCCCCACCCTGGTCCCTGAGGAGCCCCCCGCCAGCCAGGAGGAGGAGCTGAGCGACTCTGGGACAAACACCAGCAGCTTCTCGTACTCCCAAGGGGGCAGCAGCTCCTCTGAATGGTCTGACAGGCGTGTGGATGAATGGTCCCTCTTTGCAGGTGAGGGGAGACCCAGGGGAAAGGGAGGAGGACTGGGGCGGTGGGGGACTAGTAACCCCCTGTGCCCATCGGCTCGCCAAGGTGCCGGGACTGACCCATGTGAGCCCCACTAACACTAGTGGGGGGGGGCACAGCCACACCCCGCGGCAGGGGATGCTGGGTGGAGTTGGGGATCTCCAGCCTCCCCTAATCATGTTGGGGGGGGCGACTGCCACGGGGCCCTGAGGCTCATGGGGCTGAGGGCGTCTCTCGCAGGGGCAGGGTGGGGCCTCCGCTGCCATGGGGCTTCTTACAGAGAAGGGGGAAACATGGAGCCTTCTCTGTCCACTGCATCCCCCCCAGCAGCAGAAGGGATTATACTTTCTCCTTCCCCCCTGGTGCAGAGCCCCCCAGTGCCCATGAGGACGAGAAAGAGGAAGAGGAGGAGGAGGAAGATGTGTCCCTGGAACAAGACATCATCACAGAGATCCAGCAGTATCTCCAGGGCAGAGATAAGGTACAAAAATCCCCCAGCTGCACTGCCACCGAGTCCGTCCTGCCCCTTGTTCCATCTCCACCCAGGCAGGGGGGTTTTGTCCAAGAGAATCCCTCACCCCCAATGGGGGGACACGTCTCCTCTGTTCTCTGGCACCCCAAAGTGGGGACATTTGTCCCACACAGGCCAAGGTTTCCGCTCCCCGCAGACACTGTCCAAGTTACAACCCCGGTCTGTGCCGGGCAACACTGGTTTCAGGAAGGGGTGGCTTTCCCTGTCCAACCCCATGGAGGTCCTGATCCCTAGAGTTGGTTTGGGTTGGGCGGGGAGGTCCCTATGTAACAGGCTCTCTCTCTCTCCCCCCACCCCACTCCTAGCTGATGGGGAACAGGGCCCATCAGCTCCGCTTCCTCGACGCTGTGCTGAGTCTGTGTCTCTTGGCACAGCAGCAGGGGTGGGGCACCCTGGAGCCCTATATTTCCAAAGCGGCCCTTGTGGAGAGCATTGCGGTGAGTGGGACCCCGTGCCCGGCCCCTGGGGCGAGGGAGCCAGACATGGGAGGAAGCGTTAGTTGGGTTGGAGGGGGAAGCAGAGGACAGAGGTTCCTGGGGTGAGGGCTGGGGAGCAGGGAGGGGGATAATTGTGACACTGATCAGGAGCTGGCAGTGGGGAATTGTAAGCCCGGAGGGGAAAGGAGGGGAGGGGAGGGGGGAATTGGGTGGGAGAGGGGGAAGGAAGTTTGATGGATGGGAGGAATGGGGGGGCCCAGCTGGTTGGGGATGGGGGTGACACTGGCTGTTTCTGCAGAGCACTTTGGCCTCCACCCTGGGAAGTGCCTGTGGGTCTGCGAGGCCTGTTCTCACACATGGTTTTGTTTCCTTGGGGTCTCCCAGGAGCTGATTGAAAATCTCCCCGTGGTGTCAGAGCCGAGCTCCATCATTTCCAGCTCCATGGACGTGGTTTGCAGCCTCAGGTATCAGGACCCTCCCGTCCAGCTGCCCTAACCCTGGTGCTGATCGGGCCCAGAGCTGGGAGTCACAGATCCTCCTCCGCCTAGGTTACCCCCAGCTGTGGCTGTTCCCATCCCCCAGCAGAGGAGGCGGGAACGTCCCCTCTTTCCTGGCTGGGGGGTGGATTTCACTCCAGGAACATTACAGTGGCCGTGGGGAGGGGATCACTGTGGGGGAGGGGGTGATGTCCATGCCAGTGCCAGCACCACGCTGGTGCAGCAAAGTGTACGACAGGCTCCTCTCTTCTGCCAGCAAACTGAAGCCACCACTGCCCCTGGAGCTGGAATCTCGCCTCCTGAGCGCGCTTCTGCACCAGATCTACACCATGGGCACTGGGAATGACACCCCCCACTTCCAGGTAAGTCCTGATCCTACTTCTCTGTCCCCGGAGCAGGAGCAGGCTCTGGTCCCTGCTCCCTCACGTTGATAGAGCTGCTGAGAATAGGGGAGGGGTGAGCAGAGCTGGGAACAGGTCCGCAAGAAACTGGCCGTGGGGGCCCCTTCCCTCCAGAGGGGATTGCATTACCCCTCCGTGGCTGATCCCAGCCTTCCCTCCTCTCCTCATTCTGTGCTCTGCTGCCTGGACTCTCCCGGGAATCCTACTTCCCACCCACTGCAGTTTGGCTGTTCCATAGTCTGCTGGGTACCAGGCGCTGTGCAGAGAACTGCTAAGAGCAAGGATTGAAGAGGCAGCAGGCATCCGGACATGAACTTTTGCTTAGTCTCTCTGGAGTGATGTGAATGGGAGAGGCCAGGATGTGCCTTTTGAGTCTTGCCAGGGCTCCTAGAGAATCCTCCTAATTGTCCCCTGACTGGTGTGGCCCCATGTCCCTTGACTGGCGGGTGCTCCCTCCTCTTGCAGGCTCTCCACAAGAGCTTTTTGCAGAGCCTGGACAGCATGCTCAGGGGCCTGCTGAGCGAGACCCCCAGCTTGGAGAAGCTGCAGCACCTCTTGGAGGTGAGTAGAATGGGACGGTCTGGGGTGGAATTGCCCCTGAACCCTGTGGGAGGGCAGCAAACGAGAGATTAGAAGAGCCACATTTCCATTGTGTCCTTCCAGCTTGGACCCAGCCGGCCACACTTTCCCAGAGCTGCCAGTGCAGGGGGAAGGAGCTGGGACTGTCAGCCAGCGCTCTGCCCGATTGCATTAAGCACTAACAGTGAGCAGCAGGCCTGGCTGGGGACTGAGAGACTGAAACCCCTGTGAGATGCAGGACATGGGCCTCTGAGAAAAGTCACTGGCTCCTTTCTAGGGAGACCCCGAGATACAGGAGGAGCCTCAGGGAATCAGCTCTTCTGTCCTAGGGACACTGCAGTTCCCGGAGGGATTGTCCTCACGGCCATTCCATCCATCCTACCAAGGCCCTTGCAGCTGGGGTCTGGGGTCCAGGGCATGTGCCTTGATCCTGATGTGCTGTTCATGGATCAGGGGTTCAGGGCAAACGGACTAGCCCTAAGACTGACCATTGTCCCAGCCTGGAGAGACGATGAGCTTGTGCTAAGCAAGACGTGGGCAGTGTCATGGACCCCCTTTTCAAGCTCTGCGACCAGGGGTCAGCTGTTCCACCCTGAGCGCAAGGTGTAAGCCCCATGGGGACCGGGAGAGGCTCGTTTGTAGAGCATGTATGCCTGCCCACTGACCCTCCCCTGCCTCCTTCTCCCGCAGCACATCCATCTTTGGATCCAATCAAAAAGGGCCCTGGAGAGAGCTAGGGCCATACAGAGCAGCGCTGCCCTGCTCGAATTCACCACCTCCCTGCCTGGATTTGACGTAAGTGACCTTTGACCCCAGCATCCTGCAGAGTCAGGGCTTGAGTCAAGTTCCTCATCCCGTAGCTAATTGGTCCCCCCTGGGTCAGCAAGGGACTGCGTTCCATAGGCCACGGGCTGGCAGATTTGTGCCTGGCCTCAGGGCCCTTGTTATTCTGGAGCAGCTAGGCAGTAAGTGCTCATAGAGGGCCTTTGCCCTGGTCCCTTTGCTCCAAGCTCCCTTGGGGGCAGAGAGCTCTCGCTCCTCTCGCCCAGCGCCTCCTACAGAGGGGTGGGAGCAGAGCTCTGGCCCAGGGGCGCTGGAGAGCTGAAGGGAGAAGGTTGATGGATTCCCCTCTCCTCCTCTTTCCACCAGACCTCCTCCAACTTCTCCATGGCAGGCGACTTTGTGCTGCAGCTGGGTCTCCATGTAGCCCACCCAGCCGAGGACATCAGCCAGCAAGCCAGGGGTGGGCTATATTGGCTGCACAGGCTCCTGATGCAGAAGAGGGGTAAGAACCCAGCTGGGCAATGGGACCCCATGGAAACAAGCCTCTCGGAGACTAGCTCCAGCTGGCCATTGGGACGCCTAGAGGACTAAGGCCTCTCTGTTTAGACCCACTGTAGCAGGGAAGAGGAACCCCAATAGTAACAAGGCCCCTCCTTTGAGACTCCCTCTGCTGGGCAATGGGACCCTACAGAAAGAAGCCCCCTCCTCTGAGACCAATCCCACCTTAGATGATGACTCTTTCTCTTCCCCTCTCTCTGAATTAGGGAGATGAGTGTGAAAGTGCCAGGGAAATTGGCTGCTTTATTTCAGAGCCCGGCTCTGTCCCCAGCCCAGGGAAATAGCCCACCCACAGGGCAGCCAGCTCGTGAGGGGACAGGAACAGAGCTACTGAGAGACATGGAGGGAAAGAGCCCATCATGAGGGCAGGGGTAGGAGCAGAGACCACAGGGGAAGGACACAAAGCTTGTAGGATGTCACCAGTTGGTAGTCAGGGCCAGATCCTGACTTCAGTGGGTGTGGGGGGTTCTCAGTATTAGACACCACCATTAACAGGCACCCACTCCCAGAGCACAATGACTCTAAGGGTCACATGATTACTGTGATGACTAAAACAAATCCCCCTTCTGGTACTAAACCGCCTGGTATGGACCCTGCGATTCCATTGGGCTGTGGATGCCACGAGGACCCTGGCCAGTGTGCACCCAGACGGAAACCGGCAGTGAAAGCGGAATGCCAAACCTCCCCAATGGGTCTGTCTTTCTCCCCCAGGGCTCAACATCACCGAGGGAAGAGAGCTGTGGTGCCGGGAAGGGCTCCAGGATACCAAGCACCTGGGCTATAGAAACCTGGCCAGGGTGGGAGAGGTAAGGACTCTCTGCCGGTGCATTGCAGCAGCTCAGGTGTGGAGCTGTCTCCCCCTGCAGTGAGTGTGTCATGGACACAGGGCAAGAGCCTGCTACTTATTTGCAGCAGAGTATGTGAGGTTCCTGGGAATGTCAGTGGGGTGAGGCGTGGGAATGAACCAGATCTAAAAGACCCCTCACCTCTAGCGGGTGAGCTGCAGGAGATATCGCTGCTGGGAGCAGTAGAGTGTCTGGGTGAGCTGGTTTCAAAGTGCGGAGACCCATTTCCAGCATCTCATGGCACCTGGGTTGAATCCTGCTCCAGAAAGAGCTATTGGAGGCCTCAGTGCCTGCAGCCTCTTACTGAAGGGGGTTCTTTGGTCCATGGGACCCCAAAGGTTGGCTGCCCCAGGACTCTTCTCCACCTTGTGAGCCACCAGAGGGATTTGGAGCCTGGTTCTGAGCCATTGCAAGGGCTCTGGTTCTGTTGGTTTTAGGTCTTTCGCGAGATATTCTCTGAAGAGCAGAAAAGAACTTTTCTTCAGGGGGCGCTGGAGGCCATACACCACCCCCTGCTCCATGTCAGCCAGGCTGGGCTGCTGCTCACCTACTCCATCCTGGGGCAAGCCGGCCAGCTGCTAGATGACGAGGTAACCAAAGAGGGATCAACTGGGGAGGGAACCCCAGGGCCTTTCACCTCCAGGCCATTGACAGTCACTCCCATCCCATCCCCACGCGCTGACCTGGGAGCAAGGAGAGGATGAACCCAGGCAGGTGCCATTGGTAGGTGCCAGCTTGTCCCCTGAGCAGCTCAAAGCAGGGCAGACCCAGCTCTCCAGCAAGGCTATTTCCTAACAGGCATCACATCAACACGACACGCTGCCATTGCTCATGCTAGGGGCTGCCAACTCCCCTAGCCACCTCTCGTAGCCTTTCATCCCCTCCGGGCCTCAGGCCGGTTCCTAGTGCTCTGGGATCATGTTATCTCAGCCCCCACCTGCTCTGGGAGAGCTGGAGGAGTCAGTCAGCGGAGGCTGCTTAAGTGCCCCATTCCCCAGAGCTACTGTCCATGGCATCATGTTAAGGATGGGGGATCCCTTGGGGAAAGGTGTCCACTTCCTCTCACCCCCCGGCACTACTGCCCAAAGCCTCCCAGCCCCTCAGCTGGAGGGGGCGAGGGCGACTGAGGGGATTCTGGGGAGCGGAGCGGAATCCCCAGCTGGGTTGGGAGGTAGAACAGCTCTCGGGGGGACTGAGAGGACTGGGGGCAGGAGTTCATTCCCCAATGGTGGGAGAGGGGATGGGAGTCACTGGAGAAGAGACGAGATTTTGTCTCGGGGGTTGGGTGGGGGAATCCGTCCCTCAGACGTGGGGGGTAGGGAGATGCTTCTTTCTTTTAAGTGAAACACTTTTATTACAAAAAGAACAGGAAAGCGTGCGTTAATGATCCTTGTTCCCTGGCAACAGGGGGACATTACAGCAAACGTGATATTCGAGGTCTTTGCTATCAGGAGATCTGCCCAGGTGCCCCAAGGACTGGAGGGGCTGTGCTCCACATGGCAGACTTGAAGACCCACCCCCCGCTTCACATGACTAGAAGCCCCCAGCCCCTGCCACAGGTACTGCTCTGTCTCACTGTGCCTGGGGGGGAAGGGCTGGGGGAAGCGGCCATAGAGCCCACAGCACTGAGAGAAAGCCAGGCCGAGCACCTCGTTCTCACCACCCTGCCCCACCCCGACCCCTGGAGCTGGGGCCAGGCCAGATACTGGTTCGGAAGAATCAGGCTGTGGGGCTGGCCCAGAAATGAGAGCATCCGCAGAACCAGGGGTTATGCTCAATAGCCGTTGCAGTCTGGGAGGGGTGGCCTGACATGGAGCCCCTCCCCTGTCGTCACTGCTCACACCTTCCCATGGCCCGTGTCACCCCTGACGCAGCGAATGTCTGACCATCCCCCACCTCGGGCCCAATCCACCCACCTGGTATCTGAACCCTTCCCAGCCAGGAATGAAACTCGCCCCTAGCAGTCTGGGGCAGGGAAGGATCCTCCCCATCTGGCAGATGGGAACTGAGACGTAGAGGAAGGGCTGTGGGCCTGGTCACACAATCCTGGGTGGAGATCTGGGAAGTGGACAGGGTCCCAGCCTAGAGCCCTTCCCCCAGGGGCATTTTCACTTTCTGCCCTTTATTCTCCTCTCCAGCTAGGGGGTCTGTGAGTGTGAAATGAACAGGGAGGGTGATGGGGTCCTGGCATATAGCCTGGATGGGAGCTCCCCTTGGCTTGGACCCCAGGGTCAGAGACATCTTGGTCATCCTGCTGTCCTTCTTCTATTGCTAGGAAAGGAGTCCACCGATGAGGGGTCTCTCGGACTCCAGTAAGCCATCCTCATTCCCTCCCGCATGTACCACCCTGCCCTGCCCTGCCCTGCCCTGCCCTCCGGTTTCCTCGCTGTTGCCTCTGGCTTGACTCTTGACTCAGGTCTCTGGCTATGACTTTGGCATGACCCTTCTTGGCTCCAGATTTTGGTTATGAACCACGCCTCAGTATTTTCCTTGCCTTTCTCTAGCCTCGCTCCTGTCCCTCCACCCACCCGCTCCAGCATTGCCTCCTCCTCCTGATCTTCCCCAACCCGTCGGATTTTGACTACCTGGATTTGACCTTCGGCATGTCTATGGACTTTGGCTTGAGAATGGACTTGGATGATCTTTGGTCTGACCACCCGGCTTCGACCTCTGGCCTGGACTTGGACACTGGCTCTGGTTCTGCTTCTGTTTTGTTGATAGACTCTGATCTCAGTTTTGATCCTGGTGTGTCTAGCATCACTCTGAGCCAAGTGCCATCCATGTGCAAAAGGAGACCCATCACACCAGGTGTGAACCATGGCCTCACTACATGAGCCTGGCCCGGTGCTGCCCCTACTGGAGTTGTGCAATGGAAATGACTGAAAATGTAGGGGTTCCTTTAAACAACCTCCACCAGCATTCTTGACTTGGACACCCGGCCATAGTATAATTGCCCTACCATCAATCAAACCCTAACCCCTCCCTTGATTCCTTAAGCCCAACCCCTTGACCCCTTAGTCCCTCCCACCTGTCACCGGAAATCCTGCCCCATGGGGGTATTACTTCCGGGGTCAAGGCGGCCGCATGACCAGATGCAAAGGGATGTCATGTGACACCTCTAAGAACTCCTCCCATCACCCTCTACCAATCAGAATGGGTTTCATCCCAAAAGGACCACCCCGAGAGGAGATTTGACCAATCAGGGTGCCTTCCAGGGTGGGGGTGACCTGTCCAGAAGTGGGCCGTGTGACCCCTCTAAGAACTCCTCCCACCACCTTCTACCAGTCAGGTTGGGTTTCGTCTTGAAAGGACCATCCCAAGAGGAGATTTGACTAATCAGGGCGAGGTCCGGGACAGGCTGACCTGTCCAGAAGTGGGACGTATGACCGCACTAAGAACTCCTCCAAAGGCCCTCTGCCAATCAGAGTGCAGCACCATTACCCCATCAGTCCCAGCGCTGGACAGAAGAGGCCATCTCTTACCAACGACACATGTTTTAGAAATTGTGGAAAGGCTGTTGAGAGGAAAGATGAACTCCTTCACCAACCCCGTGAAAACTTCGGACTTTGTTTTAGCCCCGACTGTCTTTGACCATACGCAGAGAAAGCGCTACACCAGCAACAGTTTGAGGAGGAGGAGGAGGGAGCGACCGAGGGGAGCCCTTTGGCCCGGCTATTGATGGATATGCCGGAACCCGAACCAAACTGCTTGTGAGACACCCTGATGAGCATGGTGGCCTCTCTTTGTCCACCCCCTTAGAGGTGAAATGCGATCACGGCTTGCGGGAGTCACAGGCGGACAAGGTGAACGGAAAAGACAGCGCTCAGGTAAATGAACGATTAAGAAGAGACGGTCGAGGTCTTGCGGCCAACATAGATCTTTTGGAACACCTCATTGCCCATGACGGAAGATAGTACGTTCAGTTCTGCCATGGCATTCAGAAACACACCCCATTGTTTAGGTACATGTCTGCTAGGAACAGAGCGCGTCTGGGTGATGGCCCTGCCTAAGTCGAGCATGTTAGAACCATTAGCCACAGAACTTTTATACACAAAAGCCCCTTTATCATTCCATGAAGAGATATTTTCGTCCTGGCCCAGTTTATTTAGCAATACTAACGCTTATTCACGTTATCCAACACCTCCTGAGCAACAGAGTCTGAGGTCTTTGGTGTTTCTGGAGGTTTGGCAGTTACACTCTGTTCCTGTTCTGGTAGAAACAGACTTATTTTCCCTTTATCCACATCGTTCTGCTTCACGTACATTAGGTACTTTTGAAGCCCGGCGCTGTAAAGTTTAGCCTTTTTGTATTCGGCTACATCAGTTCTTTGAAGAACAGACTTCATTTCAGCATCCAGTTAGCGAGTTGCGGTCGTTCTAATATTTTCCTCTGCCAGAGGGGGAGCCCTTAATTGCTCCAACGGGTGGCTGGGCACCAGGTACATTTTTTCTGCATACTCCATTATCGATTAGTTAAAAGCCCCGTTATCAGAGGGATAGCAAAACTTAACAGAGGGCCGATAAACCCCCCAGACTTCTTTACCAGATGCTTCTTTCTTTTAAGTGAAACACTTTTATTACAAAAAGAACAGGAAAGCGTGCGTCTCTTTTTCAGCACGCGCACTTGATTCTGTGTTAAAGGTACGTTTCCTTTTAAGGTATTGAGCGCTATTTCTGAGATGGCCACTACTAGATCGTCAGAGGCCTAACACAGTATAGCCCTCCTTTGCTGCGGGGACGATTTGCTAAGTCATTTTAAAAGGCCCAGGTTGCTCTTCACGCAGCTAGACAGGTTTTCGGTCGGCAGCCCCGGCTGTTAAAAGGGGGCCTGGCAATAATTCATCTCTTTTTATACCCCCTGTTGTTCTTTTCAAAGTATAAACCGCCGGCCAGTCTGGAGGGAAAAGACCAGTTCTTAGTCTATAAGCTTCTGGTGTGGAAGGATTTAAATCCACCACCAGGTAGCCATAAGGTCTTTTGGTAGCATCCTCAAAAGCTTCTAGAAGGAATTGAGCTTTGCCGGGGTACATTTGCCGAGCGAGCGTAGCGATTTGTCATTTATCCCTGGGGTTTTGAACAGAACCATGTACTTTGTATTTAGATTAATCGGGCGACTCTTTTTTCCCTAGCAAACTCCAGCATTGCAGGAGTTTTCAGTCCTTCGTTTTTTATTCACACCCCCTAGAGCGCATGCTCTGGGTTTGTGAATGTGTGTGGTTCTGCGCACGTTCAGAGCCCCTAGAGCGCATGCTCTGGGTTTGTGAATGTGTGTGGTTCTGCGCACGTTCAGAGCCCCTAGAGCGCATGCTCTGGGTTTGTGAAGGTGTGTGGTTCTGCGCACGTTCAGAGCCCCTAGAGCGCATGCTCTGGGTTTGTGAATGTGTGTGGTTCGGCGCACATTCAGAGCCCCTAGAGCGCATGCTCTGGGTTTGTGAATGTGTGTGGTTCTGTGCACGTTCAGAGCCCCTAGAGCGCATGCTCTGGGTTTGTGAATGTGTGTGGTTCTGGGCACGTTCAGAGCCCCTAGAGCGCATGCTCTGGGTTTGTGAATGTGTGTGGTTCTGCGCACGTTCAGAGCCCCTAGAGCGCATGCTCTGGGTTTGTGAAGGTGTGTGGTTCTGCGCACGTTCAGAGCCCCTAGAGCGCATGCTCTGGGTTTGTGAAGGTGTGTGGTTCGGCGCACGTTCAGAGCCCCTAGAGCGCATGCTCTGGGTTTGTGAATGTGTGTGGTTCTGTGCACGTTCAGAGCCCCTAGAGCGCATGCTCTGGGTTTGTGAATGTGTGTGGTTCTGGGCACGTTCAGAGCCCCTAGAGCGCATGCTCTGGGTTTGTGAATGTGTGTGGTTCTGCGCACGTTCAGAGCCCCTAGAGCGCATGCTCTGGGTTTGTGAAGGTGTGTGGTTCTGCGCACGTTCAGAGCCCCTAGAGCGCATGCTCTGGGTTTGTGAAGGTGTGTGGTTCTGCGCACGTTCAGAGCCCCTAGAGCGCATGCTCTGGGTTTGTGAATGTGTGTGGTTCTGGGCACGTTCAGAGCCCCTAGAGCGCATGCTCTGGGTTTGTGAATGTGTGTGGTTCTGCGCACGTTCAGAGCCCCTAGAGCGCATGCTCTGGGTTTGTGAAGGTGTGTGGTTCTGCGCACGTTCAGAGCCCCTAGAGCGCATGCTCTGGGTTTGTGAATGTGTGTGGTTCTGGGCACGTTCAGAGCCCCTAGAGCGCATGCTCTGGGTTTGTGAATGTGTGTGGTTCTGCGCACGTTCAGAGCCCCTAGATCACATGCTCTGGGTTTGTGAATGTGTGTGGTTCTGGGCACGTTCAGAGCCCCTAGAGCGCATGCTCTGGGTTTGTGAATGTGTGTGGTTCTGCGCACGTTCAGAGCCCCTAGAGCGCATGCTCTGGGTCTGTGAATGTGTGTGGTTCTGCGCACGTTCAGAGCCCCTAGAGCGCATGCTCTGGGTTTGTGAATGTGTGTGGTTCTGCGCATGTTCAGAGCCCCTAGAGCGCATGCTCTGGGTTTGTGAAGGTGTGTGGTTCTGCGCACGTTCAGAGCCCCTAGAGCGCATGCTCTGGGTTTGTGAATGTGGGCGTTTTCACTCACAGTTTCCTCAGGGTTTGGTGTGGCGGCGGCCGCTAAGGAACTGGAGTTGTGGTTGTGTTGTTGCAATACCTCGGGGAGGATAAAAAAAAAAAAACATTTTACAAAACTGAACTTTACCATCCTTCTCACCCACACCTATGTATTTACTTAAAATACAAAACCTCATAGAACAACCAAACCAATAAGCAAAATATATTTACGGGGCTTCATCCATCCATCAATCACTGATGCTGATGAATTTTCCTTTTCAGCTCTCTCTTTCCTTTTTCTTTTGAGCTTGTTTTCCCTCTGGTCTAAGGATCTCTCATGTTTTGACCGTACTGCGGAGCAAACAACATTATTATAAAACACATGAAACCGTCTTGTAAACTTAAAAAATAAAATATTCATTAAGGTGTTTTTCTATTTAAAAAGTCACAGCTTTAAAACAAATAATCCATTTCAGGCTGTACAACAAACACAGGTTTTGAGTTTATTTCTACCACTTAAAAAACTAAACAAAACAAAACAAACAACAAAAAACCCACAAATTTTTTTTTTAAAATACATCTCATTTTGCAGAATAAAAAACCAAACTGCTTTTAAAATCCATTTTAAAACATATTTTGCACAGTAAAAAACCTTGTTAGTTTGAAACAAACCAAGTACTTTTTAAAAACCTACACCTATGCCTTGCACAGACCCCTCTCACACACAAAACAGCAGCTTTATAAAACACACCAAACCAAGTTTGCAGCCCTATACTTTTCAATACCCCCCCATGCATTTAAACGGCCCATGCTTGTTCTGTCCCTCAGCCACGTGTGCTTGGGCCTTTGGGTTAGTTACTATTATTCCCCCAATTGCCTCAAACCCATTAAAAACAACACATTATGCACAGTAAAAAAACCTGTTAGTTTGAAACAAACCAAGTACTTTTAAAAACCCCACACCTATGCCTTGCACAGACCCCTCTCTCACACAAAGCAGCACATTTAAAAAAAAATACTTTTCAATAACGCCCCCACGCATTTAAAAGCCAGTTTCAAAAAAGTTCCCTTTCACTATGGGATAAAGTGTTGCAAGCACATGCTTGTTCTGTTCCCCCCCATTTGTGTTTGGGCCTTCAGGTTAAAGAACAAGAACAAATTGTAGTTAGTATTGCCACCAAATCCCTATACAACTTGCGTAATACCTAAAGTTTTAAAAAAAAGTATTAAGCACAACTATAGTTAAAATGGTTTTTACCTTGGCCTGTTGGTGAACTGCAGCTTAAAGTTACTGGTTCCATGCTAAGCAGATCACACTGCAAGGAAGATAGACACCATTAGGGTTACCATATCTCATAAATAAAAAAAGAGGACCCTCCACGGGCCCTGGCCCCGCCCATTTCCCCACCCTAGCCCCGCCCCAACTCCGCCCCTTCCCCATCCTAACCTCGCCCCTTCCTCCCTCCCACTCCCAGCCAGGGGGAAAGGGCTGCCCCAGCACTACCGGCTTCAGGGTTTGCCGGGCAGCCCCCAGACCCTGCGCCCCCAGCCGGCGCTTCCCCAGCGCAGCTGGAGCCCGGGAGGGGAAGCGCCCAGCCGGGGGCGCAGGGTCTGGAGGCACGGGGGCTGCCCGAAGCCGGTAGCACTCGGGCAGCCCGGCTCTTAAACAGAGCCGAAGAGTCGGGGAGGAGCAGAGCCGCCATTTTCCCGGACATGTTCGGCTTTTTGGCAATTCCCCCCGGACGGGGGTTTGACTGCCAAAAAGCCGGACATGTCCGGGAAAAAGAGGACGTATGGTAACCCTAGACACCATTATTTTCCAAAGACAGCATGGGCAAAGAGTGGCATTTCAGAGTTAAAGACAGCAAGCCTTACCTCTTTCTGCAGTCCAGGAGCCATTCAAGAACGTTTCTGTTGAAAAGGACAGTCTCCAACATACCTGAGCTTTTTATAGCATCTTAGCCCATTGTTTCAAACAGACTTCAACATAGTAGCTAGCATGTTAATTTAATCACCACAGCTCTGAAAGAATAGATCCTTAAGGACTTTAGGCACCTCTCCCATAGCACACCCTTTTGTGATCTGGGGTGGGGGAACCAAGTTGTCTGCACAACAGGGCTATTTTTTTAAGTAAGTTAAAATAAATTTTTCAGTAGGGCCATCTTACAGTATCGATCAGTACCCATTTCCAAGTGGGGGGCCCTTTGCAGATATTAATGAATGTCTTGGGGCTTTTTTATTAAACATGTCTTTCATGCTTAAAGTTTTTTTTTTGGGGGGGGGTTCCTAGAAAGAATGACCCATAGCAATCAACCAACTCCAGGGTCATATTTTAACCGTCCAATAGTGTCCCACCAACTCCTGGGGTCATATTTAAACTGTCCAATGGAGTTCTGCCAACTCCAGGGGTTATATTTAAACTTTCCAGTCGCATCTGCGAATTCCTGAGGTTTTATTTCATTTCATATTAATCAGAACTCACCATCCACACCCACCCACCCCCCTTACTATGGGTGCACCCCCATCAAATTTAACCCTATGGCAACAAGGGTAAGTAATCGCAGTCACCCTGGCTATTCAGTGAGGGGGGGAGGTGTAGTTAAACCCATTCAGTTCAACTCTACTGTACTCAAACACATGTCTGAACAAGCCCTGTTTGTTTTATTGTAAGCACATTTTTTTAGGATTTTTTCCCCCTCCCACAACATACATTTCAGCTTTTTGCTGTGATGGGTCACTTTTACACAAAAAACCCCACAAGAGCTAGGTGCTCACAAACAATTGATTTGTTATTTAAAAGACATACAGCTCCTTGAAAACAAACCAAGACGCTTCATGAAAACTTTCAGAAAAGAAATAGTGTAAGCACCCCACTGCTTGTTTTTCGATTTACACAACCCCCAGTTCCTAACCCATTACACCTCCTCCTCGACCGTCGCTTCTTAATCATTCATTTACCTGTGCGACGTCTTTTCCGTTCACTTCGTCCGCCGGTGACTCCCCCAAGCCGTGATCACATTCCACCTGTAAGGGGGTGGACAAAGAGAGGCCTCGGGGCTAAAACAAAGTCCAAAGTTCTCACCGGGGTAGTGAAGGAGTCCATGTTTCCACTCAGCAGCCTTTCCACGATTTCTAAAACACATGTTCTTGGTAAGAGATGGCCTCCTCTGTCCGGCGCTGGGACTTATGGGGTAATGGTGCTGCACTTTGATTGGCAGAGGGCTTTGGGAGGAGTTCTTAGTGGGGTCATACGGCTCACTTCCGGATGGGTCACCCCGCCCCGGATCTCGCTTTGATTGGTCAAATTCTCCTCTTGAGGCAGTCCTATCAGGGCAAAACACATCCTAATTGGTAGAGGGCAGTGGGGGGAGCTCTTAGAGGCATCACACAAGCCACTTCCAGACGGGTCACCCCACTCCGGAACTCGCCCTGATTGGTCAAATCTCCTCTCGGGGTGGTCCTTTCAGGATGAACCCCATCCTGATTGGTAGAGGGTGGTGGGAGGAATTCTTAGAGGGGTCACATGACACACCTTGCTTCCGGTCATGTGGTCACCTTGATCCCGGAAGTAACACCCCCATGAGGTGGGACTTCCAGTGACAGAAGGGAGGGACTAAGGGTCAAAGGGTGGGGCTAAGGGGTCAAGAGGCGGAGGTTAGGGTTTGATTGATGGTAGGACCCTTATAGTACTGCCGGGTGTCCGAGTCAAGAATGGTGGAGTAGCTCCAGGGACGGAGGTTGGTTAAAGGAACCACAGAATCATAGAATCATAGCATATCAGGGTTGGAAGGGACCTCAAGAGGTCATCTAGTCCAACCCCCTGCTCAAAGCAGGACCAATTCCCAACTAAATCATCCCAGCCAGGGCTTTGTCAAGCCGGGTCTTAAAAACCTCCAAGGAAGGAGACTCCACCACCTCCCTAGGTAACGCATTCCAGTGCTTCACCACCCTCCTAGTGAAATAGTGTTTCCTAATATCCAACCTGGACCTTCCCCACTGCAACTTGAGACCATTGTTCCTTGTTCTGTCATCTGCCACCACTGAGAACAGCCGAGCTCCATCCTCTTTGGAACCCCCCTTCAGGTAGTTGAAGGCTGCTATCAAATCCCCCCTCATTCTTCTCTTCTGGAGACTAAACAATCCCAGTTCCCTCAGCCTCTCCTCATAAGTCATGTGCTCCAGACCCCTAATCATTTTTGTTGCCCTCCGTTGGACTCTTTCCAATTTTTCCACATCCTTCTTGTAGTGTGGGGCCCAAAACTGGACACAGTATTCCAGATGAAGCCTCACCAATGTCGAATAAATGGAAACGATCACGTTCCTCGATCTGCTGGCAATGCCCCTACTTATACAGCCCCAAATGCTGTTAGCCTTCTTGGCAACAAGAGCACACTGTTGACTCATATCCAGCTTCTCGTCCACTGTGACACTTAGGTCCTTTTCTGCAGAACAGCTACCTAGCCCTTCGGTCCCTAGTCTGTAGCAGTGCATGGGATTCTTCTGTCCTAAGTGCAGGACTCTGCACTTGTCCTTGTTGAACCTCATCAGGTTTTTTTTGGCCCAATCCTCTAATTTGTCTAGGTCCCTCTGTATCCGATCCCTACCCTCTAGTGTATCTACCACGTCCCCTAGTTTAGTGTCATCTGCAAACTTGCTGAGAGTGCAGTCCACACCATCCTCCAGATCATTAATAAAGATATTAAACAAAACCGGCCCCAGGACCGACCCTTGGGGCACTCCGCTTGAAACCGGCTGCCAACTAGACATGGAGCCATTGATCACTACCCGTTGAGCCCGACGATCTAGCCAGCTTTCTATCCACCTTACAGTCCATTCATCCAGCCCATACTTCTTTAACTTGGCGGCAAGAATACTGTGGGAGACCGTATCAAAAGCTTTGCTAAAGTCAAGGAATAACACATCCACTGCTTTTCCCTCATCCACAGAGCCAGTTATCTCATCATAGAAGGCAATTAGGTTAGTCAGGCACAACTTCCCCTTCGTGAATCCATGCTGACTGTTCCTGATCACTTTCCTCTCCTCTAAATGTTTCATAATTGATTCCTTGAGGACCTGCTCCATGATTTTTCCATTGCACAACTCCAGTCGGGGCAGAACCGGGCCAGGATCATGTAGTGAGGCCATGGTTCACACCTGGAGTGATCTGGCTACTTACTTGCAGAGAGCCTGCTTTTATGCAAAAAGTTGCACAACCTGATGTCACATGCTGCATCTGATAATTAGGTCCACTGGTAGGAGCCTAGGTCGCAGCGAGGTGCAGGATGGCACCTAGGCTAAGACTGGTTTCAGAGTAGCAGCCGTGTTAGTCTGTATCCGCAAAAAGAAGAACAGGAGTACTTGTGGCACCTTAGAGACTAACAAATTTATTAGAGCATAAGCTTTCGTGGACTACAGCCCACTTCTTCGGATGCATATAGAATGGAACATCTATTGAGGAGATATATATACACACATACAGAGAGCATAAACAGGTGGGAGTTGTCTTACCAACTCTGAGAGGCCAATTAATTAAGAGAAAAAAAACTTTTGAAGTGATAATCAAGCTAGCCCAGTACAGACAGTTTGATAAGAAGTGTGAGAGTGAGGCTAAGACTGGTGCTAGAATCAAGATCCAGGGACACACCAGGATCAAAACCGAGATCAGAGTCCATCAACAAAGCAGAAGCAGAACCAGAGCCAGTGTCCAAGTCCAGGCTATTACCCCATGCTGTGAATCTCACAATTGTTGGCTCCCAGGAAATCTGCAAAGGTTTTCCTCAAACTTCATCTGCGAGGATTTCCAATCTAACACTCATTTGGGCACGGGAGAAATGGAAGACAGATTTCAAAACACACTATGGACATTTTAACTGTCTGATATGCTATTGGAGCTAACTAACAGTCCCCTGACCTTGCAACCCTTCATCAGTGATGTATCTGGGAACAGTGTCATCTATTCAGGTGACATACTCCTCTTTTCGGAGAACCCAGAGCAGCACACACACCTCATCCGGACCTGGAGAGGTTTCGGCAGCGTGGTCTCAACACAGAATTGGTAAAGCGTATCTCCAGCGAACTCTCCACAGAGTTTAGGGGGTACATCCTCTCCCCAGAAGGTGTTACGATTGATGCAAATAAGGTGGAAGCCATTCATAAATGGGACAAAGTTTGAAGTCCTCAGCGCTTCCTAGACTTCACCAGCTTTACTGCTGCATCGGCCCAGGGTTCTCAGAGCCAGTAAACCCCGAGAGCTTCCTCCACAAAATGGCCACATTCGTTTGGTCATCCAAGTTCCAACAAGCCTGCAAATAGCTCAGAATTGCCTTCACCACTGCATCTATTCTGACGCACAGCATTCATCATGGAAGTAGACGCATCTACTATGACCACCAGGGCCTGCTTTGTTTGGTGCTGCCAGAGGTGGACTGAAATTCAGACTTAGCTTGACACACGTGACTTCTGCGCTTTCACCAAGGCACCACGCACCTAACTTCTTGGCATCTCAGGCCTCTGAAGACCCTGCTCCGTCCATGGCAGCCATTGCCAAGAATTTCACTCATTCAAATGGCCACATGATGGAACTGACTCTCATAGATCACCTGACCAAGATGGCGAGCTTCATCCCTCTGTGCACGAGTACCTTTGGCTAAGAGGACAGATCAGCTCCAAATTTCCAAAGGCCAATGACACCTTTGTTTTGCTAACTATAGATTTCCCACTGATTTCATGCCACACTACGAATAGTCACTCCACACTTCCCAGCTATCGACCTGTGTCAACGAATCCACCACATTCAAGAAGAACGAAGGGAGCCCCTCGAGGACACTAGGAAGGAGTCAGATATTATACGGACTGCTGATGACAAGAGGGAAGCCATTTGCTGAAGGGAGGTAGCAAGTCCCTGGCACTGACCGAATCCCTAAGCCCCGTCTGTTGCAGCAGTTCCTGACCCATCCCCCTTGGATGACCTTCTGATCCCATCCTCCTCCCCTGGCTCTAGGGAGCAAACTCTGGGTCCCTTCCCTCACTCTGGCACAATCCCTGCCCAGAGGGACCGAGCCCCTCACAGACAATGGGACTGTCCTACCTTCTCCTCCTTGTGGGGGGGACTACTACCCCCATTTTACAGACAGGGAATGAAGGTGATGAAATGACCTCTCTAAAGTCACACCTGGAAATGTGGAGGAGATCGGGGAACTGGACTGGGTTTTACAGGAGTGCCCTCCCCACAGAGGCAGCTTCACTTTCTGCCCTTCGTTCTCTCCTCCCCTCTTGGCCCGTCTTCGATGGGGATCTCTGAACCGGGAATGAGCAGGGGCTTCCTCCTCCTCCGTCTTCGAATGTCTGGGATCTGTCCCCAGCAATGCAGCCTGCAGCTGGCCCAGCTTGGGGAGCCAGGACCTCATCCTGTGAAATCGAGACGTGCTGGCTCTCAGTCATGCTTCGACGGAAAACCACGCACCCCACACAGAGGTAGGAACCGCCCATTCCCAGGTTGTTCTGAGGAGCCAGGATTCCTCCAGGAGCTGGGGAAGGGCACAGTGACCAGTCTGTCAGAGGTAGGGGAGGATCGTGTAAGGGGAGGGTCTAAGAGAGGAGGAGGGTGAGCTAGGCTCTGTATTTGGGCTTGGCAGGGATCAAGAGAAGGGACGGGGCTATTAGAGGGCAATGCGAGGTGCAAGGGGTGTCGGAGATGGGGGCAAGGCCTGAAAAGTTCAGCTACTTTAGATGAGTTGTGCCAGAGAATCACCGGTTGAGGTGACTGAAAGCTCTGAACTGGGGGTGGCCAAAAGCATCCTCCTCAGATGGGAACATCCCAAATGTCTGCAGAAGCTCAGCCTCTGAGGTGAACGTTGTGGCCCAAACGTCTCTCTGCTCTGTACCTCGCAGGATTGCAGCCGGCTGTTCCAATCCAGGAGGAAAACTCTGCCACTGAAATCTCACAGCCCCTGTGCAGTGAAGTGCCACTTAAACCCGCTGTGATGCACAGACCTTGCCCTGCTGTCTGCACAGGCCTGAATTTCACCTCTTCAGAGTGTAAGGAAATAATTGGCTGAAGGCCTTTTTTTCTTTTTGGATGGCTGTCTAGTGGGGAAAAACTATGGGGATTTTTAACCTGTTTGGCTCCCATGACTGGTGCTTCAATGATGCAGACAAGTGCTGATGCATTGGTTGATTTCCCCACCTTTTAATCTACTCTCTTCTTCTCTTTTAACAGGTATTCTAAGGGCACCCCGTGCTTCATATGGGCATTCTTGGGTGGGCAGATTGCATCAGACCTGCACTTGAATAAATAATAGTGAATGAAATATGCAGACACTAAAGTTCTGCAGCCAAATTCTCAGAAACCTTCCTCTTCAATGGAGGATCAGGATTTTATTTCTAATTGATTTGTTTAAAAAGTGCTAAGCAGATGCTACACTGTAATAAGAGGAAACAGAAGCAAAAACTGCAAGAATGTTACTGAAACCAATGAACAGATGCGGAGAGTGGAAACACGGCAAAGCAAACAAATGACTACTATGAGTAAATAACCTGAAAGCAAATGGAGAAGAAAAGCTCATCTGGGTAATTGTGGCTCTTGGGACAAAAATCAGGTTCCTGGTATGTAGCCTGGCTGAGATCATACCTTTTCCCTGGATCCCAGACCTGGGCTACAGACGTCATTCTCTGTGTGATGTCCTTATTTTATTCCTAGGGAAAGGATCCCCAACAGAGATGTAAGGATCCTGGACTCTAATGTCTGCAAGAAGCTTCAGCCACCTTCACAGGTAGAAGTCACTGTCTTTCCTACAATGCCACTAGTGCTCTTTCTGCTCTCCAGATCTGCTCCCTCCAGCAGGACAGAGACACCCCTTAACTCCCCGAGTCCTGATTTCCTACAATTCAAGGGGCTGAGGGTTTGCATTGCCTCCACCATCAGAGACTTTTTCCTATGGGAATCTCCCTAGAGCAGGGGAGAAATCTGTTCTTCCATTAGAATGAGACTGCTCAGTAAATCCACTCACACTGACCTCATCTCAGCTGCTTTGTTTATCCGAGATTAGTGGTATCTTTGGAAAACACTTAGGGTGCCGGGGTGTGAGGTGGAGCAGGGGAGACGGGCGCTCCAGCAGATTCCCCTGAAGAACACCACCCTGTCTTTCTCTGGTCAAGCTCAGACTCGCCGTGCATTGTGGAAGTGAAGACCGGATGGGTGCTGCTGGATTGACCTTGATGTGCCATGTCCTTGTGTGGATGAAGGACCTACATCTCAGGGATGGCCAGCAGCAGATGTAACACCTGTGTCCAGGAATAGGCTAAACAACCTACACTGATAGGTAAGTAAAATCATGGCCACATGTAGACATCACAGGAATTGGTGGGGATTGAACCAGGGTCCTTCAGCACAAGCCCCTCTCACTCAGTGTCAACCAATCCAGCTCCACCCACTCGATTACATCCCTGTCCATTGTCACAGAACCCAGGAGCCCTGATTCTCAGACCCGGGCCTTACATCACCAGGCCAAACCGCCTCCCATTATGGGCATTGTAGAAGGGACCATTGACAAAAACCCCTCTTCATTCCCCCTGTCAGAGACTGCAGCCATGGGTGACAAGAGAATGAGCTGAGATCTCCCCTGTGGGAATCCGAGGGGCTGCACATTTGGGGTTTCACAGGGAAGGCCTCTGGCAGCCATTGACAGAGTGTTCCTGGGAGGAGATTTTCCGTCTCTAACAAAGGGTTTCTGTTCCCCCAGATCTCAGCCGCTCAGCAGAATGCAGGAGAGCCGAGTGCTGATGGGCTATAGGGGTCCCAGGAGTCGCTGTGCGGCAGGTGCAGTGTCTGCAGTCACCATGGGCCAAACCCTGCGCTCCAGACAACCCCGGCTGTTTCCCTGGATTGCGAAGGGGACTTTGGCTTGGGGAATCAGTTCTGGTGCCTGTGTCTACAACTGGGATGTTTTCACGAGGCTACTCAATGGTCCATGAATCACCATGCGAGCAAGGGGAGAATGGACATTAGAGAGCGAGGCTGGGACCTCTGCAGAGCTGCTGCAGTCGAGCATCCACAGCCAGAAGAGATTCAACGGGAAACTCGCTTAGATGGGGGCCACAGCCGCAGCAGCTGTCTCATGAAGCTCTGCTCACGCTCTAGACAGCAGAGGCAGGACAAAGAGCCACACAGTGAGAGCCTGGGTTGCAATTAGCAATACGCCATTTTTTCAGTGGATTATGCTGTCCTGACTGTCTATTTCCTGTAAAGTCCACATCCAGCCTCCCTGGCTGACCTCAGTGGGAGTTAGGTTCTCCGTGCCCACAGGACAGGGCTGGCCTTACCATGAGGCGAACTGAGGCGGCTGCCTCAGGTGACAGACTGTGGAGGGCGCCACTAGGACCCAGAGTGTAGAAAATTGTGTCTGCTCCTGGTGCATATGTATCCTCTCTGCTCTAGACGCACAGAGATGGTGGCGTGCTGGGCTGGAGGAAGGAGGGCACAAGAGATATAACAGGCAGGCAGGAGAAAAGGTGAGATGGAATAACAGAAAGCAACAGGAGCTGCAGGAAGAGAGAGGAGGAGGAGCCTCTTATGTACCTCTCCAGCACCCCCAGGAGCCTGGACTGATTAACACCAGCTTCTCAGGGAGCTTCCTGTTTCCTGCTGCTTCCCTGAACCCACTTGAGGAGAACAGGCAGTGAATTGAGGTAGTAGGAGCCAGTTAGGCCCTTAAGACGCTGATATCTTCCCTCACTCAGGTCCTGCTACCAGCCTGCTTATTTGTCCTCTGGGGCAGCATTCAGAAAAAGAAAGAAAGCAAAAGAAGCTTTTCTATCTAAGCAGGAAGGAGCTCTCCTGAGCTACATAGACACAAATGTTCACGGTGAGCCTTCCGGCCCCAGTGAGGATGTGAGTGGTGAGGAGATGCCTGATCGTCCAGTTAGTCAGAGTGCAGGTGACCTGGCAGCTACTGCAGCATCCATATCTCCATCTCCAATGGATAAACCAGGCACATTCCTGAAGAAAAGTGTAGATCAGAGAAGAGTGTGGTGGAGGTGCAAGAAACAGCTGCTGCTGAGTTTAGTTCCTTAAATCTAGATGATCCAGGACGGTGGACCCACTTGAGCAGTAGCCTGAGGGACTTCCTTGTACTGCATGGGCCACAGCAGGTGAAAAACGTCATGTTCCCCAAAGACAATGACAATGTTATCTCCACACTGATATATACCTGCCTCTGGAGATTTCCATTACTTGCATCTGAAGAAGTGAGGTTCTTACCCACGAAAGCTTATGCTCCCAGTACTTCTGTTAGACTCAAAGGTGCCACAGGACCCTCTGTTGCTTTTTAATGAAAAATATGCATCCGAAGAAGTGGGCTGTAGTCCACGAAAGCTTATGCTCTAATAAATTTGTTAGTCTCTAAGGTGCCACAAGTACTCCTGTTCTTCTTTTTGCGGATACAGACTAACACGGCTGTTACTCTGAAATGAAAATAGAAGTTTCCTTCCAACACATTACTTGTGTGAAATCCCCAATGGTGACAAAGTGGAGAGGCCATGGCTTATGTACTCAAAAACCCAGAATGCTGCATACTGTTTTTGTTGCAAACTCTTCCAGTTTAATGTTCCAGCCACATTGGGTTCTACAGGAGCAAAGGACTGGAAAAATCTGGCTAGAAATCTGGCATGCCATGAGAAGGCAGCAAATCAAGCGAGAGCATTCCATAGGTGGAAAGAACTTGAGATGAGACTAAGGTTAAAGGCCACCATAGATGATCAGCATCAAGAGAAGATTGCATCAGAGTCTCTTTACTGGCAAAATGTTCTGAAAAGGCTCATTGCCATTGTGAGAATGCTTGCTACCCAAAACCTAGCACTGCGTGGCACTTCAGATCAGCTGTATGTGCCAAACAATGGAAACTTCCTTAAAATTGTGGAGCTGATGGCTGAGTTTGATGCTGTACTCCAGGAGCATCTAAGAAGAGTCACCACCCAAGAAATGGACACACCCCACGACCTTGGAAAAATAATTCAAAATGAGATCATACAATTACTGGCAACAAAAGTCAAAGAGAAGATTGTGGCAGATCTGAAGTCAGCAAGATATAACTCTGTTATTCTGGACTGCACACCGACATCATCCGTACGGAACAAATGACTTTAATGGTGCGTGTTGTAACAACAACACAACCTAGTGAAAATGTCCCTGCAATGGTGGCTGTCAGAGAGCATTTTCTAGAATGTATTGACATTGATGATACTACAGGAGCTGGAATGGCAAATATGCTTCTTAAAAAGCTGGAAGATATTGGAATTGCGATAGCTGACATGAGAAGTCAGGTCTACGATAATGGTGCCAACATGAGAGGAAAGAAGAGAGGAGCGCAGACACTGATCCGAGTGTTAAACCCTCGAGCTTTTTTTGTCCCATGCAGTTCTCATTAATTGAACTTGGTGGTCAGTGATGCAGCATCAGCTTCTAGCGAGGAGCTGATTTTTTTAATAAAAGAACAGGAGTACTTGTGGCACCTTAGAGACTAACAAATTTATTTGAGCATAAGCTTTCGTGAACTACAGCCCACTTCATCGGATGCATAGAATGGAACACATAGTAAGGAGATATATATACATACAGAGAACATGAAAAGGTGGGGGTTGTATCACAGGCTGTAGGTGCTCTTCCTAATTTGAAACAGGTACGTCAAAACTGAAGATCTGAAAAACAAGTCCTAGGTTAGAGAATTGTCTTTTGTAACTATAAAAGTAACCTACAAGCTTCAACCAAAGACATGCTGGAGGCATCAGCTCATCCACACATCTTCCCAATTCTAGCCTGGGAAAGAAGATGTGCTTGACCACATTCCCAGAATGTTAACACATCCAAGGGATTGTGGACCAAAGTAGAAGCGAGTTTGAAAGCTGGTGACTCTCTCTCCCCAAAAGATGCTCTGTCCCTAGCCCTCAATTTGAATCAAAATATTTCCAGAGTAAAATTCTTCTTCAGAAGATACCAAGAGGAACGGCCCTCTTTCAAAACAGCTTGCATCTTCTATTCTCAAGGACGGCTCTCTGTGCGGACATGGACTACCAGCTTCTGTGAGGGCAGCTTGACTTTACTGCTTTGGAAATAATGGCAGAGGGGTTCATATTGAAAGAGGATGTCTTTCCTTAAAGGCAGCTTTAGCCTCATTCCTGTCAACAATTATGAGAGCTGGTGGCCAGTTTGAAAGGCTGCAATTCTCGGAAGAAGAACGATTCACCATTAAAACTTTCGGAACATGTTCCCCTTGCCTATGGAGTTTTTACACACATACACATAAATTCTTATGCATTAACCATTTTAGCAGAAAATTTCAGCTTTTTCTCAAAAAAAATAAATAAATAAAGCTTGAATGCTGGACATTTTATTTCGCTTCTCTGGACTTTTTCAATTCTAATATATCTTTTTTTTTAGATAGGGCAAAAAGAACTGCACAAAGTATTCAGGGACTGAGGATACAATGTATTTATATACAGGCAATATGATCTTTTCTTTCTTATTATTTATCCCTTTCCTAATGGTTCCTAACATTAAGTTGGCTTTTTGAACCACCACGTCACTTAGTTTTCAGAGAACTGTCCACACTGACTCCCAAGATCTCTTTCTTGAGTGGTAACAGCTAATTTAGACCCATCATTTTGTATGTCTAGTTAGGATTATGTTTTCTAATGTGCATTACTTTGCATTATCAACACTGAATTTATCTGTCATTTCCTTGGCTGATCGTCCAGTTTTGTGAGGTCCCTCTTTAACTCTCTGCAATCAGGTTTGGACTTAACTATCTTGAGTAGTTTTGTATCATCTGCGAGCTTTGAAACATCCCTCTTTACCCCTTTTCCCAGATAATTTATGAATATGTTTAATACAGTTCTTTATGGAGCCCCGTTGTTTACCTCTCACCATTGTGAAAGCTGGCCATTTATTCCTACCCTTTGTTTCCTGTCTTTTAACCAGCTACTGATCCATGACAGAACCTTCCCTCTTACCCCATGACTGCTTAGTTCGCTTAAGAGCCTTTGGTGATGGGCTTGG